>NC_089786.1:33003127-33050627 GCF_040412425.1 Macrobrachium rosenbergii
AGAGTCTCTCGACCTAGTTCCATCTGACTCCATAAATTCTTTCATCACATCTTAAAGCATTGAAGCTATGAAATGCATATATGTGTCCTTTAAAACTTGTAGCAGCCATATTTTCTGAAATATATATATATATATATATATATATATATATATATATATATATATATGTATGTATGTATGTATGTATGTATATATGTATATATATATATATATATATATATATATATATATATATATATATATATATATATATATATATATATGTATGTATGTATGTATGTATGTATGTATGTATGTATGTATGTATGTATGTATGTATATATATATATATATATATATATATATATATATATATATATATATATATATATATATATATATATATATATATAACAACTAGCTGACCAATCCCGGCGCTGCCGTGGAAGACTCTGAAATACAGTCTGCATGTAGGGAGAGGGGTTAGGGATAGGGGAGGGGGAGCTGGAAGAAAAAGGGAAAGGGGAGGTGGAAGGGGAAAGGGAGGGAGAAGGAGGAGAGAGAGGGGTTTGTGTTGACAGTCCGACTGGCAGTTATGTTTTTTCATGCGAATGTTCACCCTTCGAACATGCGTGGGTGAACTGACATGCATTACCGTGGTGACTGTCCCTTTTATCCATGTATTACTGTACTGCCTGACACCTTTAAACAGGTATTACTGTACCGTCTGTCACCTTCAACAAAGGCTGTGCTGACTGTCCCTTTTACCCAGGTATTACTGTGGTGATTCTTCCTTTTATCCAGATATTACTATGCTGTCTGTCCCCTTTAACCAGTTATTACTGTAAAGTCTGTCCCCTTTACCCATGTATTATTGTACTGTCTATCCCTTTTATCCAGATATTACTATGGTGACTGCCCCTTTTACCCGGGTATTATTGTGATGACCGTCTCATTTATCCAGGAATTACTTAGTAACTGTCCTGCTTTATCCAGGTATTGTTGTGCCAAGTTCGTCCCTTTTATCTGTAGTGTTATTGTGAAGCATCGCACCTTTCTTTTATCCAGTTATTACCGTGGTGACTGTCCCTTTTATCCAGATATTACTGTGCTGACTATCACCTTTAACCAGGTATTACTGAGGTGACTGTCCCTTTATCCAGGTATTACTATGGTGACTGTCCATTCTTATCCAGATATTACTGTTCTGTCTGGCCTCTTTTTATCCAGGTATTGCTGTGATATTCGCCCTTATCCAGGTATTGCTGTGGTTACTGTCCCTTTATCCAGAATTACTGTGGTGACTGTCCCTTTTATCCAGATATTACTGTGATGACTGAAAAGCATTTTCAATAATACATTTCTATGGTCCCGTGTACATGCAATGAGGTATGATAAACCCAGAGAGTTTATTTTACCACATAAGTTACAAAGGGAAGGGGAAGGGGGGGACGAGTTGAAACCTTCCTGATCATCTAAGTTGGGTCAAATTATTGCCATGTGCCAAATTTTGTCTAGACCGTTCGTTTCTATAGAGCGCAAAGTTACAAATTTGCATACACACATACAAACATTCACTTTACATATAACATGCACGCATATCTGTATGTATATGTATATATATATATATATATATATATATATATATATATATATATATAATATATATATATATATATATATATAATATATATATATATATATATATATATAATATACATATATATATATATATATATATATATATATATATATATATATATATATATATATATATATATATATATATTATATATATATATATTATATATATAGCATATATATATATATATATATATATATATATATATATATATATTATATATATATATATATATATATATATATATATATATATATATATATATATATATATATATATAATATATATATATATATATATAGTATATATATATATATAATATATATATATATATATATATATATATATATATATATATATATATATATATATATATATATATATATATATATATATATATACATATATATATTATGTAATATGCATATATATAATAGATATATATATATATATATATATATATATATATATATATATATCAAAAAGCTCGTAGTCTTAGAATATACCACAGGAATATGACAGGCAGGATTTCAGTATCAAGAACTTTCGCATCTAAGTACACATCATCAGGATATAATAAAGATGGGCAAAAGGTCAAGAAATGGAAAAAAGATCCTAAAGTTTTTATTCGTCGTCGGTTTTGAATATTTCATGAAGGAGGCTCACTTTGAAATTCAACTGCACAAACATTTAGAACTGTTTCTGAACAACATGACATTGTTTTAACAATAATATTCGTTCTTTTTACCTGTTTTCCATAACGACTGACTTTTCATGACTGACAGAATAAAATTAACGAAGAAGCATTGGATGGAAGATGGTATTTTGTCATTATTTAAACTTTAGATTGTTTTACTCTGCAGACTCTCCTGGACGTACACGATAATTAAGATTTTAATAATGGCGTTAGAGAGAGATGGGAGCAAAAAGGACCTAAAATAACTGAAACCCAAAAGAAAAGAGGTAAAAAGAAACAGGAGAGAATACAAAGCCAATTGTTACAAAATAATACCAGAAATTTCGGTCAAAAGCCTACACCAAATATCAACATTTTCCTGTTGAGCGAACACCTATGGAAATGCTGTTTTTATTATTATTTTATACATAGATCCAGAGGAAAATATATTCGAACTTGGAATAATATTCCTTTTTTTATTTTCTTATTTCAGTCTTTGAATTGGTGGTTAGGAAGGCATAGGTTTTTCTATCGTGGTCCTACTTATCGTGAGAAATGCCGATTCCCGAAACTGACTGAGGCAGAAAAAGATTTCAACCTTTCAGAAGACCGTTGAATATTAATGTACACTAAATTTTAATGAATTAATTTTATCTTTATTCGTCAGAATATTAGAGCATTTATGTTCTATCAAGGGAGAATGAAAATTGTCATACCACTTGGTTCCGAGCTCTATATATACTGTAGATATGTTATGAATCGTAATTTGGTGATGCCTTTCATAAATAATCTGTCAAAGAATACTCTGATATGTAACTACAGAAATATTATACTATTAAATACAATATTTACAACTATGAAATATTTGCTATTATACTTAGCAAAAATCGATATTGTCACTTCTTAATAAGACCGTCTGACTACCTACAACTCGAAAGCGAAGCAGAATATAGAGCCAAAATTCTTAAAGTGATAGAGAATGGTCTTCAGATGACGCATAAATTTATGGTTTTGGAACAAAATATAAATAAATAAATAATTCATTAGATAAATATATCAATAAGCAATGGTAACAATAATACAAGACAGTGAGAAGGGAAAGTTGTTACTTTAGACGAAACTCCTGTTTGTAGATCACTTCCACCCGTGGCTTTAGTAATCTTTGTCCATTTAAAATTATTCGCATGCTCGAGAACATATCAATTCCTGCCGGCTGCAACGGACTTCAAGGTAAAGTTACATCTTCATTCAATTGTCCGTGTTTGATGAGACGAAAACATATTCTCGCTTCTCTAATTTTAGAGTTATTTGTAGATATAACACCAAGTGTTAAGACAAAGTCACCATATTGTATCGAAACAGGAAATGGGATCTTACCAGGAACAAAGAACAAATCTTTTATTTTTCTTAATGTTAGGCAAATTGCTTAAGAAACGAAACCAAACATTTGTTTTGCAAATTATGGGATGAAAGGTTTTTGTTTGTAAAAGTGGAAGATGAATTTTATTAAATCGTCCAATGAACGAAGATATAATGTTTTGTTAATATTAAAATAATTTTCTTCATTGCATTTGACTAAAACATATTATTATTATTATTATTATTATTATTATTATTATTATTATTATTATTATTATTATTATTATTATTATTATTATTATTAGATGAAACCTATTCATATGAACAAGCCCACCAAAGGGGCCATGACTTGAGATTCAAGCTTATGGTGTTCACAAAAAAGAAGTAGGACGAGGTAAAGGGAAATACAGAAAGAAGAGACCCCACTTATTAAAAATAAAAATAAAAATAATTAAATTAACACATAATTAAAAATGTATTAAAATGCAAGGAGAATAGTATTAGGGTAGTGATGTATTGCACCTTCGCTTGATCTTCTGAAATTCCAATTGCATGACTTCCATATGTACAAAGAAATGGGTAATTTGATAAACATGGATATTATTCAAAGAGTTCTGCAAAATTTATAACAACCAAAACAAATTCTCTGCAACATAAAGCAAGAAAAAACTTTATGCAGAACATGGCATACGAACAGTTCATGGAGAAATAGTTGGTTGAAACAGGTAAAAGGTTGGAAAATATGCTGGATCTTATAGAAATCTTCACCATTATTATTCTTAGATATGTGTTGCTGTAAATGATAATACGTGAATTACTCAACTTAAAAAGATCATTTCGCGCACTATTGAAAGCAAAACAAAATGTATAGGAATAATTAGATTTGGTCTTCTTTAGTTCAATACTGCTCGGCCAGGCTTCGATTAATAAGACCTACCCCAATAAAAGATCGTATCGTTGGTGAGCAACCATCAGAATATAACATCCGTGCAGTAATAACAACATCTGAACAATTCTCTTTCTAGTGCGACCTCAGCATGAATCTTGGTTTCATAATTATGCACTCAGCACAGGAAAACGTCGTATTATAGTTGTTTCGCTAGGACATTGTCAAAGAAACGTTCTGGAATACTTTCAAATGTTTGTTTTCAAACGTTTGCATTTATGTAAATGGTTATCTTCATCCTCTCATCTCTATGAATATACGGCTCGCTTAAAATGAATATCCGAAATGAATATTTTCTTAGGACAAGTGGCTAATGATGCTCTAAGCACGCCCGGGTAAAAGCCTTACATTCCAACTTCCTTTATGACCTACACTGTGTTTCAGCTGGTAGCGCCCTTACCCTCCACTTGATGGACCAGGGGATCGATCGCGATGTAAGTCAGAAATTCACTTATGCTCAACACGTCATTGTGTGTTGGTTACCTTAACGATATTCACTCAGAAGGTACAATTCGAATGAAGTGCTATCAAGCCGGTTACTCGTGGGTCGGGAACTTGAGTAAAACTCGCTGGTATGCTAGGCATTAAGCCTGGCCGGGCAAAAAAGCCTTGCGTACAACAGCACTTACTGTAGGTTCCAACTTCTTTTATGACATGCATGGCTCAGATGGTAGTGCTCTTGCCTTTCAATTGAAAGACCTGGGATCGATCTCAATGTGAGTCACAAAATTAGATGCGCTCACACACACACTCACACACACCCACTCATTATATATATATATATATATATATATATATATATATATATATATATATATATATATATATATATATATACACATATGTGTGTGTCAATTTTATCGACAAAACGAAACATCTTGTAAAGACCTTGAACTTCATCTTTCTAAAAGAGAGAAAAAAATCCTCTACTATGAACCGTTATAACAAAAAATTCTGTTGACTCATCATTTCATAACCTGATAAGAATATGGAGAAATAAACTTTCATTTGGCAAATAATATAAGATGGATAATCAGGGTAAAAGAGTTGCCTTTTCCCCTTTGTTCCAGCGCATGAACTGTTTACCTGAGTTTGTTAATTTGTCTGTTTGCATCACGAAAAAGCAAACATTCATTTACCTCGTTCTAATTATTTTTCTCATGTCATTATTGCAGTGTTTCTCAACCGGTGCGCCCGGGCGCACTGGTGCGCCGTGGAAGGTAGCCAGGTGCGCCCCAAGATAACAAGATTTAATTTATGTAATATGTTTATATTTTAAAACCTTGATTTTCATATATTTTAGAGACATCAAGTATGTGGTTTCTGTGTCTGAATCAAATGTTCGCCACTTGACATTTTGATTGAATTCCTTAATGGGTTTATCAAAAAGCAATGGATAATCACTTTCCCTTTTCCTTTCTTTGGGGATTTTAATCGGTCATTACTCACCTCTCTCTCTCTCTCTCTCTCTCTCTCTCTCTCTCAAATAGATATTGTCTATAATTCCTTATGTAGAAATATTAGCCAATAATGACAACCGGTAATGACTTCACCATATGGTAAACGAAAGGACAAAGTTGGTATCAAATTTCCCCTGAGGTCAGTTGGTAATAGATGATAGAATTAAGTAGGACTAAAGCAAAATACAGTAGTCCAGGTTGGTGACACATAATCCAGGTTAAGAATACCATGTGGTGAATGACCTTTCAAAGGGGTTCATAATTCGGGACAATGACCTCTTTGTTCAATAAATGCAAAAGTCTTCTGCTATTGTGGTCATCTGAGTAGGCACCCATGTGCTGCTAAATTACTTTTCAAAGTTTTTGTTCAAGACACTTACTGAATTATAATTGTTTTTAATATTTGAAAAAATGCTACCCATACAATGATAGATTTTGCAAAAGAAACGCCAGTGAAGAACTTGATTCTAATAATGAAACTGTTTCGAGTGACATGAAGCGTCCAGCCAAGAAAAATAAGAGCAGACCCATTCGCAAACGCGACAGAAGTTGTTCAAGTTATGGCTTCCTTCACGTGGGCTGGAGAGGATAATCAGCCTCGGCCATTGTGTTTGGTTTGTGGAAGCAAAATGTCAAACGAACGATGCTTCTTAGTAAATGAAGCTCACTTTGCAATCTTCAAGGAAAAGATGTACCTAAGTTATTTCAAAAGATGACTTGATCAACGCTTTCAAAAAAGGAGAGCAGTGTCTGAGAAAAGCTCAAATTGCTTCTTCGGAAATATCGGAAATTTGCCGTAGAAATTACATTTCAGTCTATTATTTTGCCCATTGTAACGATGGTGAAGACTAAACAATGTATGCTATCATCAAATGATAGTGTTCAGAGGCAAAATATTGAAGAAAATGTTTGCTGTAATAAACTTATTCAACTGTGCCCTCCAAGTTGATGAACCATCCGAAACAACAAAAAGCGCAGTTGCTTGCCTTTATCCGCTTTATTGATTGGGAACCTATAAAATCAGTATCTTTTTGCAAAGAACTGTTACCACTACTAAGGCGACAAAATTTAAATCATTCTTTTGAGAAATGGAATTTATCCTGGAAGTCGTGTGCCGGGGTTTGTACTGATGGAGCTCCATTAATGACTGGTTCTATTAAAAGGTCTTCATGGTTTGTAAAGCAACGCCATATCAAAACTATAAACAACTCAGTGTTTAACAACTCAATGTTTCTTGCATAGAGGCCCTGATGGCAAAAACACTTGGTACTAAATTGAAAGAAGCTTTTGATCAAAGACCAAGTTGTTGAAATGTTAAGCTCGTAATTTGAGCTTCTTCAAAAACATGGATTCACAACACACACGCTTACTTTTGCAACATAAGTTAGATGGCTATCAAGAGGTAAATCTGAACTTCGTCAAGAACTGGTGGCATCTTTTGAGAAAGAAAGGAAAAGTAAATTTTATTAACTTCTGAAATGAGTTTTGGACTTCAAAAAATGAGATATCTGAGAAATGTTTCAACACCTGAATAGTGAGAACGTGTCCATGCAAAGTGGAAATGAAAACCTTCCCATCTACCGACAAAATTCAAGCATTGCAGAAATAACCAGCAGTTTGAAAAAAAGAAAAGCTAAATTAGGCTGTTGGAAATGATTCCCGTTAGTTCAAGCAGGCCATTCAGAAATTTAATTCCTTTAATAGGTGATCATTTAGCAATTCTGGAAGGTAATCTGAACCAAGCAATACTGGATTCGCAAACCTTTCTTTGACATTTCAACTGATAACGCTGGCTTTTTCGTTAGCAGAAGAGAAGGAGCTGGCTACCATATCTACTGATCGTGGCTTAAAGATCAAGCAGAAGGAGGTTCCCATCGGTCAGTTCTGGATTTCATTCAAAGAAGAATCTCCTTCAATAGCTTTTGACTGTTTTACTGCAGTTGTCACATCGTCTCTCTGTGAACAAGGATTTTCTCTTCCAACACTAAATGTAAAAATAGATCAAATACTAAATCCACTGATGAAGAGATGAGAGTGTGTTTATCACATATAAGGCCAAGATTCAGAAAATTGCGAAATCTCATCAAGCACGTTTCACATTCAGATACTTAAATGAAAAATATCTTAGAAATAAATGGTTATTTCAGGTACGTCTTTATCATTTTCTTATTTTCCAAATTTCATGACTTATTTTTCCATATCAAAATCAAGATGCACCCCAAAGTTTTGGTTTTTCGGTGCGCCCTCAGGTAAGGTTGAGAAACACTGCATTATTGTCTTTCCCCAGGTTAATGAAAATTGTAATTGAAGCTAAAACTAGCAGTTCCCTAAAATCTTCCTTCAGTTCAATTTGTTACTTTTCATCAAGATAACGAGAAAAAGACTAAACAAATGCATTCAAGAGCGTGCAAATATTGTCTCTTATTCAACAGCACAAGTTGTGCAGTTGATAAAATTCCTCATTTGCCAGTTTAGCTAAACAAGATTTAACGAAAGAGCCACGGGAATTTGACCAGTAGAGAAAAATTCTCTTCAATGCGTCATGTTGAGGAATTCCTCTTATTCCCAAACCCGTGTACAGAACCGACAACAGTTCCCCGTTGGAATGAAGGGAAGATCATGTATATAACACATCGAAATGATCCAGATAAATTAGTTCCGCAAAGCAAACAAAAAATATAAATAAATAAATAAAATAAATAAATAAAAGCAATAGAAAGTGTCAAGGATATCTTTAAAAGGTCTATTTAATTTTTCAAAGCGAAAACATTTTTCTAATGAAAATGAAAAATTACAAATTAAATACTGATTATCACCGTGTTCCTGAAAGTGAAATAATTGGTCAATTTGCTCATTTTATTACCATTTTAAACAAAGCCTGCTAAGAAATTATTTCCGGAAAGAGGTCTAATCTCATTTCATAAATGGGACTCTCCACCCCATCTCTCTCTCTCTCTCTCTCTCTCTCTCTCTCTCTCTCTCTCTCTCTCTCTCTCGTAAGGCACTTGAAGTCATTCGGACAGCTTTAAAATGGTATATTATATAACGGACTGGCATTCAGTTTTCCCGAGATACGGTAAAATTGAAGTGAAACACTTGTATCAGTCAGTGACGATGTCTTGCAGTGCCCTGAAAAGAATGTCAGATCGGCCTGAGCCGGTTATTAAGAAAAAAATACTACTCGAATGAAACAGGCACTTTTGTACCTTCGAAAAAGAGGTAAATATGCGTTAAAATACTCAAATACATACTCGGAGAAGAGAGAGAGAGAAGGAAGAGAGAAGAGAGAGAGAGAGAAAGAGAGAGAGAGAGAGAGAGATTAGATTAGATTTGAGGAGATCAGCATTTAATGAATGTGGATTGGAAATCAAGAAGATATAATAAGGGAAGAGACTGGTTCGTTTATTGATAAGCGCAAGTGTTAGCACGAACGACAGGATATAGAAAGGCTGCACTTCAGTAGGAGTTAGTTTAGGTAATAAAAGATGATGATAACTGGCGAGAAATTAAAAATGACATCAACTTCCATTTTGACAAATGTGAAGTATTCAACAAATGATGCAAAGCTTTATAAGATGTCATTGTAAAAATAACAACTTCACCTATTCTATATAATTCTCAATATTATAATTAAGACGTTGAGTGTCAGATTTTGGGCATTCTATTTAGTCGTGAAGGAGTTTATGCAAATCAACGTTGCAGCATCTATGGTCATCATCGCCATTAATAAATAATGTATTTCAAGGAATAAAAACATAAAATTTCAAGAAATTGCTAAAAATAAAATGACGAAACGTTATAAATTTTCAAGAAAACCAGATTTCTAAAGTTTCCAAGGTTGGGGCACTGAACCAGTACAGAGTGCTACACAGAGAATAATGGCAACAATACAAAATACACTTTCCGTGAATTAATTCTTGGCATGGAGAATTATGATACTAAGTGATTCAATGCACAGTACAAAAATAATAAAATTTTGATCATCTGGAAAACAGAAATAAAGTAATAAAGATAATTCTATTAATAGGAAATCGAAGATGCAATGATTTTCTTATTAGATCTTCCAAGGAATCCTGCCGTCATCTTCTGAGAGGACACTCCCCTTCAAGGGTGCCTCAAAGAACTGGCATACCTAAGACCCTTTGGCCCTCACCTATTTTCTAAATTTCCATTTTTTCTTAAAGGAGATGTCATAGGAACACCATTCTTGTGTGTGTGTGTTTTTTATACAATATTTGTACAATATAATAAAGGGCCAAACATATAACGTCTTTTAGAGCGGGAATAGAAAACGTTCGTTACATATAGCATAAATCAAAAAAGACGACAAAGGAAAATAGCTTTGTCATAATAAGAAACAATGTTCAAGGACCTTTATCAAAGCAGCAGAATTGTGAGACTTTTTAGTTAACGGATCCTCGCGCAAAAACAACAACTGAAGAAACAAGTTTGAAAACAGCATAGAAAAGTAGAAACCCTTCGGTAAGATGAAAGGACCATCACCAACAGCATATTATCTGAAAAATTAATCATGGTCTGAGAGAGAGAGAGAGAGAGAGAGAGAGAGAGAGAGAGAGAGAGAGAGAGAGAGAGAGAGAGAGATTCTGAATAATTCATTTATTTATGAGTCAATCACATTTAGCAAATTCACCTAACGTAGTCATGAAAACTGATTTGAAATGATTTCATCAGTAAATATGCATTTTCTATTAGTTAGCACAATTAAACTTTCTCGATATTTTCATGCCAATATTTATAACTATCAATATGATTGATAATGGAAACACTAATCATATATTGTGCATACTCATAAACAAGCACGCCAAAAACACAATCACATATTTGTATATATGTACACGTGTACACACACACACACACACACACACACACACACACACACACATATATATATATATATATATATATATATATATATATATATATATATATATATATATATATATATATATATATATATATATATATAAAATCATCAATGAAGGGCAGAGGACACACAGATATACAAGCTGACTTTATTCCAACGTTTCGTAATTTTCGGATTAATTACAGCATCAGGGCTGTTAAAATAACCTGAAAATTCTTTGTAAAATCATAAAAGCTAAAAATAAAGAAATTTATTCATAAAAATTTTCTTCAAATGTACACAAATATTAAAATTAAAGAACAAAAGTTTTAAAAATCATTACATTAAAATGAAGGTAACAGAATATACAGTAAACTAAAATTGAAAACTATCTGTGAAAGGGGTTACAGAACAAAAGATTAAGGACCGACCTAAAGGAGTGACAGCTTTAAACTAAACATAAACATAAATAGAAAGAACACAAGTCAGGATAAATATAGAGGAGAGGAGGACGTATGAGTGTTTAACGACGGAACAAGTTTGATGAAAAGTGATTCCAGAATAACAAGGTCTTGAGGGTTGGTGGTATGGCCTAAAATGTAGGGCGGTCTTTATTATCAATGTGTGTTTTACAAAAATTTTGAGTTATTTCTGATGTTGGAATGTTCTGGGTTTGAAATTCTGCTACCTGTACGAAAAGCTTACAACGACAATGAGAATCGATACGCACCTTAAGGAGATCTACTGGTGGATCCCACATAGATCCCTGTTTGACATTCAGGGCAAGTATATTTATAAATGATACCAGATGACATATAAGGTGATAACCGATCTTTGGTTTTAAAGAGTGAACCAATGGTGAAAGGGTTCTTAGGGATTAAATTTTTGTAACATCAATGGCATAAAAATGATCCTGAATAATTTGAGTGAACTTTTTGTGAAACTTGGGGTCATGAGTAAATGGAAAGCTTTCGTAAAATTTCATTTTTGGACGGTCAAAACTGCTGGTTTTGTAATGAAATGTTTGTTGAGTAATTTATGTAATTTCCTATACACCAGCTTTGCCTGAAACAGTTATTGTTAAAAAAGTCAATTAAAAAGAAATTTCCTTATGAAAAAGGCTCCAGTTCGACGTAAGGATATTAGTAAAGGCAATAACTCGACGTCAGATTGGCCAAAAATAAATCTAAATAAATTAAGAATAAAATCTTTAAATTGAAAATTATCAATAAAATAGCTTAGTTAGATGCTCAATAATATGGTACATAATTTGGCCAGTAATAATCTTTTGAACGAAAAGACACCAAATTATAAAACTGTCGTGTTCTAAAAACTAGAACATCTAAATGGTAGTACGGTCATTGAGGGAATTTGAATCTCGATTTAAACGTTAACCTGAAACCAAAGTATTGGCAAAATCGAAAAGAAGAGGTTAAAAGAAATTTTCGTTTAAAGAGGCCGAATATATCGTCATTAATTGCCTGGAACAAAAAGGGGTAGATCTTATTATAGGCAATTATCAAATGATAATATCCAGGGAGAATAACGAACAAATATATATATATATAATATAATGGGGCCATATAGATATATATATATATGCCCCTATATTGTTTGTAAATATATATATTAGATAAATGCAATAGAATGCGAGTTCAAATAAAGTTTAAAATTAACGATGATAATGATGATTAAATATAGAATATGATACAGGAAATATATATATATTAAGAATTATGTATATATTTATATAAATATATATATTATATAATTAATGACTCGACGTCGAGTTTGGCCTAAATATAATTAGCTCAATATATATCTAGAATTCCTTTCTCTAATACCACTATCCACATATATATATCATAATATATATACATATACAATATATATATATATATATATATATATATATATATATATATATATATATATATATATATATATATATATATATATATATATATATATATATGTATATATATATATATATATATATATATATATATATATATATATATATATATATATATATATATATATATATTATATATAAACTACTGGTATATATATATACATATATAGTATTTATATAACAACATTGTTATAACATCTGTATTTATTACCTTTTGGAAATATTATCACTATATATATGGAACCATATATATATATATATATATATATATATATATATATATATATATATATATATATAATATACCTATATATATATATTATATATTCGGATATATATATATATATATATATATATATATATATATAACCTATATATATATTATATATGGTATATATATATTATATATATAAGCGTTTCCATAATATACGAATATATATATTGATAATATAAATATATATATATTTATATATATATATATATATATATATATATATATATATATATATATATATATATATATATATATATATATATATATATATATATATATATATATATATATATATATATATATATATATATATATATATATATATATACATCATCGTTACTTTAATACTTTATCACAGTATTCCAGATATCAAAGGGAGATTCCTCTCTATACGAAAACATTTCCTTTTGGCGTTCACTGAGCGGGATATCTATGAAGGCTATTGGAATTCGGTCCTTTATTTTTTCTCTGCCACCCCGACCTCTTTTTACAGCTTGACCCTTTCCGGTCAATGTTATCTCACGATGAGTAGAATGCAGAGAAGAAAGGTTCAGGGTGGTTGAGAGCATACGAGGTAAATGATATTAGGTTATGTATAAAATCCCACAGGTGTGCCTACATAAATAAACAGGTAGAAAGACTGATGCCGACTTCCCTCCCTCAGTTTTATTAGAATTGACTATAATGCTTTGTGAACGCTTTCATTGCCTTTCATCCCAAGTATTTGATCCTAGTCCTCATATTTCCTATTCATTGTCTCTTGTTGTATGATAATTGCACTCTCTGACTTTGGAATTTAGTTTTCCTCAGTTCAGCTCTTCTCGCATTTTATTGCCATTTTTGGAGTTTTCCAAATACGTAGCAACTACTCCTCGAAATATGATTCCCTCTACAAACTGACTATATTGAGGAAAAGGTGATGTTTATTTTCCTTTGGAGTCTGTTATTTTCTGGCCGTTATCATGTTCTCTCATAATCCTCTCTCTATGCTGGTTCCTCCTTTCTCCCCGTCCCACAAATTTCGACTTATCCAAGCGAAATTAATTCATTCCAAAACTTCCCACAACTACATATAGATACAAAATGTGATATTGTTTCCATCATTATTATTAATTGTGTTTCTTGTGGGAATATTTTCGTGATAAGGTTTTTATGAAATTGCATTGATGCTTTGATGCTCATCTTTAACAGGGATGGCTTGACAGAAAACCAGAGACACACTTCCTGCTGCTTTCATTCCCGACTTGCTTTTTCAATGAGTAAGAGAGAGAAGGGTAAGAGTCATAATTATAAGAAATATATATCCAATGATGTAACATTCAAGAACTCTTTGTCAATAAGGAAAGGGAAGAATAGTGGTAGGAGGCATTAGAGAGAAATTATGTTCCAACTCCTATGAAATATACAAGAGCCACCCGTAAGTAGACAGCGAGGGAAAGGATGAAAATAGTTGAATGAGAGGATTAGCTGTTCCTCTGTACTACGGTGAAGGTGGCAGGGGTGACTCTAAGAATTTTGTAGAGATAACATTGTACGGTAAAACCAAGGGAGGAATTTGGTATGATTTTAACTGATAAAGCATTATGTATAACAGAAAGGAGTTAACTAAGATACTGGTGCATGGATTAAGTCTTTGTTATGAAATATTTACGTCAAAAGCTTTTGAGAGGATAAATAAAAAATGCAATGCATCGACGTAGGTGATACAATGCACAATATGATTTCGCTAAGTGACCGAAAGCTTTTATGAAGCAAACTATCAGGATGCATTCAGTTGATCGTGAAAGCAAAAGGAAAAGAAGTACTTCACCTCACAGCCAAATACTTGAGAAAAGATCCGTCACCACTTTATCGTCCGTACTTCCATCCTTTTTCTCTGGCCCTCGAAAATCGAGTCGATTTAATTGCTCGCATTGTTTTTCTCTACCTCTCTCGCTCTCTCCTTTTCATCCCAGAGGTTTTTTACTTTACCTTTGTTCCCTTAACTTGTTCAACGCCTCCTCATCCTTCCCAATCAAGTCAATAAGAACAGCTTTTGAGTAACGAAAGGGAAATGTTCAGCCCATCCATCATTGGAACCTGAGCCCCGTATTTTCCAAATATTTCTTCCCCTATTCTCCAGACGCCACCGATCTTCCTGCAACAATGTGACAAAGCTAAAGCTTCGCAAGAAAACAGAAATGCTCCAAGTGGGCAGAAGTTTCTTTTTTTTTATCTAAAATTAATTTAATCTTCTTCACGCGAAGGTTGATTAACGTCTGTGTTAGGAAAAAGGTTGCACCGGTTATGGTTAGTTTTAAAGTTACCAAGGATAGATACAAGGTTAAAGTAATAAAGCGAACCTTAACAACCACATGTGGAATATGGACCAAACTAAAGAAAAATGAAGTCTGTGACCCTTTGAAAGGTACCGTTGGTTTGCTTCACGTTCTTCCCTTAATTAAGTACGTTTGGTATCTGCTGCATTTTATGTTCATATTTCGCCTTTAGTTACCTTATTCGTCCTTTGGTATACCTCCACATGATCTTTTTTTTATATACAGCTACTTTCCAACAATTTCCTTTTACCTTCACTCACATCTCATTTCTTATCCAACACTGAAGCTGTTTTATTCCTCCTTCCCATGTGCTTATATCCTGTTTTTAACTCCTGTGACAAAGTGAATCTGAATTTTCCTTTTTCTTTATTTTGTTGTGCTTTTGATGTAGTTATCCACCCAAGTATCCTTAACCCTAAACATTTTTTTTTTATTTATCCCTGTATTTGCCTCGTACTCATTTAGCTTTATTATATTATAGGAACTTTGCACATCCCTCGTCTCCAGCTTAAACTAACTTCTATCTTCACTACATTGTACTAAAGTCAGTTACATTCTATATCGCAGTCTAATATCTAGAAGAGAGTAAGACTGCGCCCGGCATGACAGACGTGGCATTCGTGCTTTAGATAACACGGGCTGCAATACCTCCAGGTGACTCGGTGTCCTTCACCTCTCGCTCCATCAGGTCAATCGGAGCAACAACCTCAGTTTCTCATAATTCTCGGCCCTGGCACCATTTGACATTAATATACTTTTAAATGCATAGATATAAAGTACGTAAAAAAAAAGTCTATTTTGCTTTGGTCTACCTATCTGTCCATAAAGTAAATTTTTTTTCTTTACTATAATTAATGTTTGCATTTTCTCTTTTCCTTTTATTTCTGTGTCATTTTATATCTTTCATACATTGCTGTATAATATTTTTTTCATTATTTCCAGAACCTGGCATCCTTTTTGTAGGAACTTCTGTAAGAAATGTCACTAATATTGAATAGTGAAAAAATGAAAGAACAGGTAGAATTAAAAGAACTGATACTTGGTCCGTGAAGGAAAAGTGAAAATGATGGTAATAAGAGAAAGGAAGATAAAACTGCTAGTAAAAGAAACTAAAATGAAGGAGAGACACGACAGACTACATGGAATTATAATTTCTGATGCAGGTTAACCAATAGGCAAAGCGAAAGAATATCCTTTCTTTTTTAGTCGATACCATCTGTAAGGGGACTTAATTTTATTTCTACGAAGAGCTGAAGGATCACCAGAAGTAAGAAGCTTAACTTTTACGGTGGAGTGAAAAAGGGAGGTTAATTAATCTTGATGAAACTTTCCTGCACCTTTTTCTTTTCTTTCAGTATTTATTATTTTCTTAAGTAGGTATCTTTGTCCGTCACGTTAAGTTCACACACTCTTTAATAGTTTTCCTTAATTTAATGTATTGTTGACTTTGCATTTGTTTCCCAGAGCAAGAGTACACTGAAATCGTTGTATTAGATTTTGTCTTATTTTCTTTGGTTTTCCAACAAAATTATGTATTGTATAGCAATGGTGTGTATTGTCAATGTAGATGAGTACCTTTTTATGCACAGGCTAACACTGATGCGTGGATATACGTACGAAGGGCATCACTCAACTATAACTCATTGGCAACCTACCTCCCCCACCTCCACACATAAAAAAAAAAAAGCCATTAAAACCGCTTTCCTCAAAGCGTTTTCATGATGTTAATTAAATTGGTTGTTTATATATATATATATATATATATATATATATATATATATATATATATATATATATATTATTATATATATATATATATATATATATATATATATATATATATATAAATTTTTATCACACCGTGGTTTATATACAATCATGAAGCTACAAATGTCGCTTAATATCAAATTCACGCTACCTCGGGAATATCCCCGATGGGAATTATCACCGAAGGTGAATTCATAAGTGAAAAATGGACTGGTACTGCCGAGTCTCGAACCCACGAAACAGATACTTATTCAGCGACTCCAGTCGACGTTCTACCCACTGAGCTATCAAGAGGAGACTAGGCTGTACCAGTCCATTTATCACTTATAAATTCCCCTTCGGTGATAGTTCCCCATCGGGGAAATACCCGAGAAAGCGTGAATTTGATATTAAGCGACATTTGTAGATTCATGATTATACATATATTATACATATATATATATATATATATATATATATATATATATATATATATATATATATATATATATATATATATATATATATACATACATACAACTTTGCTCCTTCAAGAGGCGTTCAGCCTGCCCATTATTTTCCTTCCTCTTCGATATAACTATATAAGGAAAAACTTGAATGAAAGAAAAAACATAACGGAGCTAAATAGTTTTAATTCTTATCACCGAGATCTACAATTTGCTGAATTTAATCCATGAAATTAATATAAAACGTGCCTGTATCAATTAACGTCTTTCACCTCAAGAGTTAGAGATTTAATTTTTACTGATTAACGTATCGTGCACCAACCGTCAGGTCGGCTCTCATTCAATAATTGTATCGAACGCGATGAGCTTTGCAGGGGAATTCTGAAGACGTCCAAGATTTTTAATCCCGTGTCCCAGTCGCCTCTGAACACATAAGGGTATTGAGAAATTAAGGCAGATTATAAGAGTCCCGAAAGCGACTGATGGAATCATTTCAGGACCAGTCATATCGAACCAAGGAGGTACACATATCTCAATAACAACAGAGAGAGAGAGAGAGAGAGAGAGAGAGAGAGAGAGAGAGAGAGAGTGTCCACTTACAACTCTTCATTTACTTACCATACTGACACTGGAGATAGAAAGTTATCGAGATCCCAGTATTTAGCACGAAAGCAAACGCAGGCTCAAGTAATGAAATTATTGCAGGAAAATAAGGCAGTTAATAAATACAACCATACAACCAAACACAACCTCGCGCATAATGCTGGTCACTTTCACTAGATACATGTGTACTCGTAATGGTCAAAATGAACTTTTCTTAACTCAAGCTTTCTTCAGGCTTTGAATGGAGTTTTAGCTCAGCCTCGCCCAAACTAATGTGCGCGAGTTCGATTCTCCTCACCGGAAGTTGCGGTTTCTTCATTTGGCCTCCTCTTCGGAGTCAAGGTTTCGTCGGAACAAGGGTATCCATAAAGTGTGAAGAAATAGAGAAGCTAAGAGTTCATTAAGGCTATCTAAATCCAAGTATATATTTAAAAACACACAAACACATATATATATATATATATATATATATATATATATATATATATATATATATATATATATATATATATATATATATATATATATATATATATATATATATATATATATATATATATATATATATATATATATATATATATATATATATATATATTTACTTTTATATCCATTGATAAGTTAAAATATAAAATGTATGCTCAAAACTAGCAATAATTTTTAATACTCTGAATAATTTGGCTGTAACAAACTAGGATGGAATATGGTAGCACCTTTTCAGCCAAAATGCCGATAAGCGGAGGAACGACCGAAAGTTGTTTTATGCAACAAATTCAATTGATTTTCATTTCAATGTCGCTTTGAACTGCTCATCCCGATTGACGTCAACAACAATTACCTGTTAAATATTCGGACTGGCATTTCATGCATAAAATTACGCATAAAATTACGCTTTATGAAATATTCCGATGAAAATATTAATCGTGAAATAATGAACTTCCATATACCGAAATTTAAAAAGCTGAATTTGTCGAGCTTTGCAAGTGAATAAAGTGACAAGTGCATGCGTGGCACAAGTACACACACACACACACACACACACACACACATATATATATATATATATATATATATATATATATATATATATATATATATATATATATATATATATATATATATATATATATATATATATATATATATATATATATATAATATATATAGATATAGATATAGATATATATATATATATATATATATATATATATTATATATATATATGTGCGTGTGCGTGCATGTCTGTGTGCGTGTGTGTATATACACACACATATATAATATATATTCTGTAATATGTGAGGCAACGATCCATATACCACACACACACACACACACACACACACACACACACATATATGTCCGTTGATTTAAAACTGAATTTGTCAAGCTTTGCAAGTGAATAAAGTGATAACATACATATGCACACACACACACACACACACACACACACAATGTTATATATATATATATATATATATATATATATATATATATATATATATATATATATATATATATATATATATATTCGTATGTAAGTCCGTATTGTAAGGTCTCACTCTTAAAGAAGTTCCTCGCTTGATGAGTCGGTAGAGTTGTCGGCTAGCACTCTGATAGGCCCGAGTTCGAGCCTCCGGCCAGCCACTGAAGAATTAGAGGAATTTATTTCTGGTGAAAGAAATTCATCTCTCGGTATAACGCGGTTCGGATTCCACAATAAGCTGTAGGTCCCGTTGCTAGGTAACCAATTGGTGTTTAGCCAAGTAAAATAAGTCTAATCCTTCGGGCCAGCCCTAGGAGAGCTGTTAATCAGTTCAGTGGTCTGGTTAAACTAAATTATACTTAACTCTAACTCATCCTTAAAGTTTTCCACAAGTATCTTCAGATGAGGTTGCTAGACCTAGTCCTGCACTCTGACTGTAACTAGCCACTCTTCACTGCTTACCAGGGAAATAATTTATTTCCTAGGTGCATAGAGGCGCAATGATATTTGAAGGATATGCCATACTCTCATTACATAAAACTGAAAATCCTATTGGACTATGCTTGAAATGACATCATTACTGTTTCTCGCGATCATCAAGGACCAATCTCTTTCTATTCTGACGAATAAACAGTATTATCTTTAATGTTTCCTACAAAGACGGATTAATGCATCATGCAGCTGACAGAAATGCTGAACTAATTTTTATAACAATTGTTTAGTCATTACATATAGGGTAAAAGTGTATATATGGAAAATATCGTAATGGAAATAATACGAGAAAAACTGAAAACTTATAAACTAGCTGCTAAAGCTTCGACCCCGAGCTATGAAGAGCTGCTCGCTCTGCACTCCATCAGCACCCACGATCTCTGGTCCTGCCAAGCGACCACTCTGTGCAGTCTCAGAGATCCTACTGACAGGCTCATGAAATCGAAACTGTATAATAGTCTTCGTGTTTGAAGTATTGAAGGTGACCTCAGAATACTGAAGAAAGTCTGCAACAATGCTCTCCTGATAGGACCTTCACTTTCATGATTTGCTTTACTGTTCTTGCATGCATAAGTTTTTCTGTTTCCTTTTCGTTGTTGTTACTTGATCCCTACTTGTTATTCCGTTCGTCCTTGTCTCTTTTCTCACGTATTTCTTGAACGCTTCAATTCGTACTACTTCGCTTAACAAGCCAATGGTCATTTAGGATGGTTTGTAGGAAGATTTGGAAATTTTGAATAATAGTTATCATAATACTATCGATAATATTTGAAAAATTCAAAGGCGTAGCGTACCTACTGCGAACCACTGACTCCTGCAAATAGCGCTTTGTCGGAATCATTTGTGTGAATGGCGGCTGTGTCGTGCACAGGTTTTGTTTTATCGTTTCATGTTGCGAAAAATTCTTTTCTACTCTTGAAGTAATTAGAAACCTTCGTGAATGATATCTGTACGAGTTATTGTTGTATACAACACATTTCTCCTGGATATATGTTATTTTATTTCCTCAAACAACTTAAAATAAAATAAAGAAATTACATAAAATACGCGTATAATAAAATAATTTGATAAAACATCAAAAAATGGAACAATGTAGCACAAATAAACTATAACTTTTGGGAATTTTAATTTGCCAAATATTCTGTTGTCATTTCGTTGCGAAGCATTTACAGTATTTTAGTAAATTTTAAATTCACTGGCATAAAAAAATCACTGAATTTTGCAAATATTATAGTTTATTTTCATTGTTATATATTTTTTTTATTATATATATATATATATATATATATATATATATATATATATATATATAATAAATAAATATATTGTTAGTGTCTGTGTGTGTGTTACAATGCTGCATGTCCTTCTTTGCATTTGCTGTTATATTCCTTGTAGAGCTAATAATAATTCTAAAATGCAATGCCGACACAAAGGATTCTTTGCTTCGAATTATGAAAAGAAGTGGCCGTTTTTGCGTCCGATAACATAAGAGTAAGGGATGGCTGGAAAATGGGTTACTCCCTTGTGTTTTGGGCCTCGTTCACTCCCGTCTGCGTCCAGTCTGTTGGGCGTATTCTCAGGAGCACCTGCTTGAGAAGAGGCCGGAGGACTAACTCGTCAGTGACTTCAAATTTCCAGTGTCCTCATGACAGGTTTATATTGTTGTTTTGACAGATGACAGCAGATTCCCTGTCTTCCAGCCCGGACAGCTACTTTTGAAAACCAAAATCAGCCCCAAACCAGTTGGTTATATGGCCTTGATCCTAGGTGTGTAACGAAAATCCTGAACTCTCCGAAGCATACCAGTACTGATCTTTTGTGCTCTGTTAATCTCTGCGAAGATTTACCGCCGATCCCCACGTAACTATCATTACAGTTATCTGCATGGTATCTTTTTTTAATTTAAGTTTACTTTAATGAGTGACCTCACAATAGATTTGGGATATTAAAAATAAATGGATTATTAGATCTGCTCTCGTTGTAAGGAAGTTTTATTTTGTCATTAAAATCTATTTGCCTGTTGTTTGTGGTACCGCTGTAGTATATTTTGTTCGCTTTGTTAATAGTCTCGATAGCGTATGGTGGGTAAAGCAGTTGCGTTAGATGTTGAAGGATCGCATCGAATTCTTTTTCTGGGCACCCGTGTGAACATATCCTAAGCCTTCTGAGAAACAGATGGCAGCAAACCACCATCTTTACTGAGACATCGTAGTAGTTTAAGAAGTGAATATAAAAAACAGCGAAAGTCGGTTTTTTACATACTGTGAAGGAGTATCTATTCTTTTCTCTTACGATTAATACATCTAGGAAAGGTAATTTTCCATCATTTTACATTCTGTTTCAAATTTTATGGTCGGAACTGACGAATTTAGTCTCTTAAAAAAATCAGTGAAATCTCCCCAGCTATTGTTCCAGAATGTAAAAATGTCACCCACGTATCTAAGCCAGATCATATTATGGGTTGTGGTAGGCTTAGATACATGGATGACACTTTCACATTCTGGGACAAATAGGTGGGGTGATAACTGCTTTCCCCTCCTCAGCAGGGTTTTTAATTATTTAGCTTATTTTTTTTTTTTTTTTGGGGGGAATAGGGCAAAATTTATTTCCTAATTGTCTCTGTCTATCTGTGTTGTTGGAGTGGTTGTTAAAATGGTAGAGACTTTTACTGCTGAAGTGTGGAAGCTGAATAGTTTGCATACGTTTTTGCAGACCAGGTGATTAATTTAAAATAAAATATTACTAGAATAAGATTAATGATTAAAAGACACATTTGGAAGACCACATTAATGACTCAATATATATATATATATATATATATATATATATATATATATATATATATATATATATATATATATATATATATATGTATATGTATATGTATATATATATATATATATATATATATATATATATATATATATATATATATGTATATGTATATATATATATATATATATGTATATATATATATATATATATATATGTATATATATATATGTATATATATATATATATATATATATATATATATATATATATATATATATATATATATGTATATATTGCTTTCTTAAATTACATATATTCCTACCTTTCAATTGTCATATGAATAAATTCCTCAAAATGCTCTTGGTTATCATATTCAATCTTAGCTGTGATTAGCGATTACATACCTGTAATTCTCTTCTATAGCCTTTCTGGCAAGACAGGAACAGATACTCCCAATAATTATTACTTTAGAACCTTACCAAACTCTAACTTTTTATTTTTTCCTTCAAAAATAAATCCTCATGGACACTCCTATTAGTATTATAATCGTTATCATTGGGAAGATGAACTCTATTCATATGAGAGAAGCCCACAGGGGCCATTCACTTAAAATTCAAACTTACAAGAATATGGTGTTCATTTGAATGGAATAACAGAAGGTAATAGGTAATACAGAAAGAAGAGTTCATTTGTTAGAAAAGAAAATATAAATTAACAAATTAACACAGATATACATAAAAATGTAAGTAAATTATTAAAACTACAAGAAAAATTGCTTTAGGGTCTTAATGCGTTGCATTTTCGCTTGCAGTTTTGTTTCAGTAACCCTAAGAGTCAGACTCTTTGATTTTGGTATGAGTGCAAGAAATTCCAGTTTTATAAGCTGCACCAGGCATATAATTACGTCATTTCCAGATATAATTAACCTCCATTAACTGCTGTTACAATGAGTAAAACTTTCCGGTTGGTAAAGCAGACTTTGGTAAATGAGTATCGTGTGTTAGGCAGAAGTTACGCAATTATCGTTATCTTTCTGACGAAAATGGTCCTTTAACAATTACACACACACACACACACACACACACACACACACACACACACACACACACACACATATATATATATATATATATATATATATATATATATATATATATATATATATATATATATATAAATATATATATATATATATATATATATATATATATATTATATATACTACTAACATTCCTGGACAGCATTGAAAATTATATTTTCCTGTATGCTCTATGTTCCTACATAGCACGCTGTTTTGCATTATCATGGATTATTCATTTGTACAAAAGTTCATTTTCACTCCTCAATTCATTCTGCAGGGGACTAAGGTTATTCAAATATCAACATTTCTGCCTGGTGAAGTTTTAGTCATATTTTCCTCTTGCTACCGAATTTCACATTATTTTAAGATTTGTAATCTACAAATAGAACTTAAATCTTAATAAAATTTCGATTTTGAGAGCAGCATTTTACAGTACTTTTAAAGGCTCAATTAGGCGGCAACCTTCCTGTCTCGGCCTGTTTTTTGGGACACCCGAGCAAACCTCATGCCCTTCTGCACCCTAGTTTGACCCACCTCTCTCAACAAACTATCAGGTACATAATTTAGTGCTTAGGTCACCAGTGGCACCGGGGGTTGTAACAGATATCGCCCAAAGCACCTCTGCGTGGAACGGAGCTCGGCTTTTCTGACTTGAGGATTATTGCAGCGTTGTGAACCTGAGGAACTTTAGTTTTGTCTGTGGAGTTATTTTGATTTTGCGAAATTTACATTGTCAACTTAGCACCTGACACTTCCGGCTATTCAGCGGTGAAGACAGTGAAAAGAGGAGTTGGAGGGTTAACCAGCAAAATAAAGCGATATAGAAAATAAGAAAATAATTTAAAGGAGGAACGGGAGAAAAACTCAGCATTTGCACTAAGAAGCATATGCTACGAAGGTTGGACAGCAATACTGAAGAAAGTGGGCAGAAAGAGGAGTAGGATAAAAGGCTAAAAAATGTGTACACTGGCGGTTCTCTCCCCTTACGGAATTTCTGTTACGTTGCTCTGATATTACGCTGTCCAATACAATAGTCTTTCATGCTCTGGACAGTAAACTGCGGAACCGTCATCCTGGAAGAGCTACTCATTCTGATGTTCATCACTGTAGGGGGAGCTTCAATTCCGCCCAAAAGCGCCAGGTGCTGCGACCCTAGCTCTTACGACTGGTGATGTTATTTTTTTAAGGAAATGTTTTGGTTTTAACTTTTCTTTATGAAATTGATTTATTTTTTGGGGGAGTTTCTCTGTTCGTTCACGGGGCTTTTGTATTGCAGAGTCTTGCAGTCATAGTTGATGTCCTTTTAGGCCTGCTCCAAATACATTTCAGCCCGTTTATAATGATAATAATAATAAAGCCTAAAAATCCCACTATCACATGAGTCACCGAAATAGTGAAGGAATCCACAGTGATGTAAGTGTAAATAAATATTAAAATGCATATAAAACGAGCTTTCGAGAACCTGCTCTGATTCTCTTTATCAATCCCTTTAATAATAATAATAATAATAATAATAATAATAATAATAATAATAATAATTTTTTCACATTCCATTCGTCATCTTTTAATGTGCTCCCAGCTCCCATTACGGATTTCGCAACTGTCTTTGTTTTGAAATTTTCCTCTTTTTCTCTTCTGAAGCTTTCGGATGACGTCATGGAGTCTGTTGTGTCACTGCTTGGCCTTCCCTACTTGGAAACGCAATCACTTTTCATCGCGCTGTGTCTTTGCAGACCGACTTACGTTTCCTATTTTGAATTCCTTGCAAGAGAGAGAGAGAGAGAGAGAGAGAGAGAGAGATGTGGAGGGGGTTGTACAAGAAATTTCCTATAGTGTGTTAGATATTTGTTATCAATTAATAATAAAAAATTAGCTGGATGATTTTAGTTGTAATATCCATTATAAAGTTCTTAAGGAAAGAGTAATTATTATTACCATTAAAGTGAAATTTAGAGTAAAACAGGAGAGAACGAAACAACAAGTGACAAAAGAGAAAAACAGAAAAATCAGCAAAAACAAGAAGGTTACACCTAAATAAACATGAATATTATTTAGGAGATCTAAGCCAACAACACATTTTGCTATCTATCTATCTATCTATCTATCTATCTATATATATATATATATATATATATATATATATATATATATATATATATATATATATATATATATATATATATATATATATATATATATATATATATATAGTAAAAATACGAGGCTTGCGAGATTTCAACCTTAGAGCAAGTTGTTTCTCAGAAATATTGAAAAGCAAGCACTCATGCTGCTGAAATTTCTCAGTGAGTGTTTACATTACTCGGGAAGACGGAAGTGACCAGGGAAAGTAAACAAGAATATTGGCCAAGGAATTGTTTTAATAAACGGGTAATCAGTTCAAGAAACACAAAGAATGGTTGATAAATGGCGGTGAGGCGAAAAATGTGTAATTGGTTGTACGCGTGAAGAGTATGGAGGTAATGGAAGAAGAATATAGCAGGAAATGGTGGCGCTGGAAAAGAATGCTTAATTAGTTTCCCTAGAAAAGTTCAAATACAAAAGCTATTCAAGAATAAAACAAATCAGCGAGCAATATTTATTGTAAAAACCCATTAAAAAGCGTATGTGATTTAGGTAAAAGATAATTACATAAAATATGTTTATTATGATATTTCACTAATAAGAAAAGCAATAAATATAAAATAAGAAGTTATTTACCAATAGTTATTTAATTCTATTGGACGAATTACAGATATACAAACATGAACATGTATAAAAATCAGCCCCAGAAGGCACGCGTCTGGGGCTCATGATTCTGCATCTTTATCCTTTTCAAGCAGCAAATCTTGTCTATCTGCCTGTTTATCAACAAACAGACAGAGAGATCGCAGGTGATGGAAAACCATCCTAGACCCGTTTCTAGAAAAAGAAAACTCCCTTTATCCTATAATTACACAAGTATTTAGATACGCGAGAGTTTGTCAAATTGCGGTGGGCTGCAGCCATGGTTGAGAAGGAATTGCATCTGCAATCCCCTTGCGTAGAGGTTTACAACTAAAGAGTTAACATTTGGAAACACAGTTTAAACAGATACTTGTTCATGTACTTAGAAGTAATTAAATGTTACAAAGTTACTCTTTATGCTGTGAGGTCCCGATCTGTCGCCGAGACCCTCAGGGCATCCTCGCTTCCAAACAAAATCTACAGTACATGACGCACCGAGTACTCTCAGGAAACACAGATCCAGCGCTCCTGATTCAAACGATCTTTTATTCATTTTTCAGAAGTTACTTCCTGTCCTTGTCGGAACTATAGTTACTGATGTATGTAAGGCATTGCAAGCTTTCCAGCCATATGTATTTGAAATCTCTTCCTAATTGTATATAGAATTGTTAACCATTCTTCAGGTGTGAGAAAACACATCTGACTGTATATAGACGTCCCTCTGTTTTTCCCTAATGTCAAATGCCACTTTTACGCTCGCAAGAGATTTTGTCAATAAATCAGAACACCTTGAATCTGCCTCTTACTCGCCGACCCGCTATAATGCTATAACAACCTTAAATTTCCTGTTTACTGAATACAACATTTATAAAAAGGTACAAATGAATCAATGCATGTATACTTCCGAAACAGAATAGCGGTTTCGGTAGTAAAGTACTGGTAAGATCCATAATTCACAAGAACTGAAATATAGAACGTTGAAAAGAGTGAGAGAGCAAAAACAGCACTGATATTGTCCAGAGGCCATAAAGTAACTATTTCCCAATGAAGTCTTGAAAGCTCATTAAAGAAGATAAAACGTGACCGACAGCTGTGGCCTCCTGTGTATAATGGCATTAGTTAATGGTCGTCTGACAACTGCAAAGCAAAATAACTATTTTGTAATAGTCTTCCATTCTCAGTTCTAGAGAGGTTTACTGGCTTTGGGGAATTATCCATGTTAACTTTTCATTTCTTCTGGAGAGACTGGAGAAACACACACACATGAATATATATATATATATATATATATATATATATATATATATATAAATATATATAAATGTGTATATATATATATATATATATATATATATATAAATATATATATATATATATATATATATATATATATATATATATATATATATATATATATATATATAAATATATATATATATATATATATAAATATATATATATATATATATATATATATATATATATATATGTGTAATATATATATATATATATATATATATATATATATATATATATATATATATATATATATATATATATATATATATATATATATATATATATATATATATATATATATATGCTGCTGGGTCGGGAAGCTGGGTAAAATTCGCTGGTATGTTAGGTGCTAGGCACCAGCCCAGGAATAACCCCAGGTAAGTAGTACCTAAGTCCCAAATTGTTATATGAATTATATGGAAAAATTGCTAACGTCCTAGACTCTCGCTTGAAAGACCGGGGTTCGGTCCCCATGTTAATCACAAATTTATTTTTTGCTAAACACGTCCCCATGCGTTTATCATCATATCTCACGATGAAGGGATAATTGGAATGATAGGTTAGCAATTCATTCGCTGCGGCGTCAGGAAATTGTGTAAAATTCGCTGGTATGTTGGTCCCAAGGCGCCTGCCCGGGAAAAACCTCAGGTACATAGTGCTTAGGTTCCAAATTCTTATAAGACCAGAGGGGACAAATCACTAAGACCTTGGACTCACTTGAAAGACCAGGATTTGGTCTTGATGTTATCAGAAATTTATATATATATATATATATATATATATATATATATATATATATATATATATATACATATCATATATATATGTATATATATATATATATATATATATATATATATATATATATATATATATATATATATATATATATATATATATATATACATATATATATATATATATATATATATATATATATATATATATATATATATATATATATATATATATATATATATATATATATATATATATATATATATATATATATATATATATATATATATATATATATATATATTTAAGCAAAATCTGAGGAATGCCAGAATATATATATATATATATATATATATATATATATATATATATATATATATATATATATATATATATATATATATATATATATATATATATATATATATATATATATATATATATATATATCCTATTCTCGATCGGGGTCAGTGACGTTCATTACAGAAAAACAAGAAACGACATCCATCTTTAAAAAAAAAAAAAAAAGTTCCATGAATGCAGAATCATGTTTGACAAACCTCAGGCAATTCAAGTGTAACTAAGGTCTTCATATCGATGTATTCTTCCTTTGGATGTCTAAAGCGACTCACAATGCATGTCATTAGAGACGAGGAAACAGATAACGTGTTGGTCGCCGTCTTTACCGATTCTTAAAAATTCATTTTAATGAGAAATTTTCTCTTTTGATGATGGTCAGTTCAGACGCTCTATCCCTAGGGATTCCGGTCCTAGACGTTTTCTCCCCAGCCATTTGGTGTACTTAGAACCCACTGGGTTTACTCTACAGGTACAATAGTCATATTTCACGGATTCAGAATAGGTCTTTCTTTTAAACTAGATATTTCCTGAATTCAACTCATCCATTCTGTCAACAAGGCCTAAGAAATGGACA
Organism: Macrobrachium rosenbergii; assembly: GCF_040412425.1. NCBI lineage: Eukaryota > Metazoa > Arthropoda > Malacostraca > Decapoda > Palaemonidae > Macrobrachium > Macrobrachium rosenbergii. The sequence goes on from NC_089786.1 coordinate 33,032,903, forward strand.
GGGAAAGCATAGGCCATCGTAAAAGAATATAGAAGTCGAATTCTCATGAAATTAACAATAAGAGAAATAGGCGGACTTAAGAAGTGAAAGGGAGACATTTTGGTCTTACTCTTAGAATTCTGTGAAATGTTTTCTTTATCGTGTTCAGATAAAAGATTTTGTAGTAAGCGTCAGTGCCCAAGTTTCTGGAAGCAGGCGACCAGAGAAATATGGTGTTGATGTAGAGAGGCGGAGGATCCTAGAGTAGTTGGGTGAAAAGTGACCAGAAGATTCTACATATTATATTAGCAATAGTATCTTTTATTCGAGATAAAATAAAAATTTAAAATGTTGATTATTATATTCTACTCACTAATTATGTTGCATTAATACAAGGCTGAAAAATGCACAAGAAATCTTCAGCCATTTTATATATAACTGCATTTAAACAATGTTAGTTAATTTTCTTATTAGTTTGCTAAGCAAGATACCTGTTGATAAGGAAGAGAGTTCTTTCAAATTCAGTCAAATTTTCATGAACTGCTCAAGACGGAATCGCGATATTTTCTCACTTGGTTACGTCCTTTTTACAATGTAGACACCTGTCTTCACCAACCTCCTTCTCTACCTCTTGGCTAAAAGATGAATGATACGTAAAACATTTGGATCATTTGCCAGTTGATCAATAATTGAGATCAGCTTCATTTCACTCAGACGTTCATACACTTGCATGTTCTTGAGTGTGATCCGTTGGTCAAGGAGAGAGAGAGAGAGAGAGAGAGAGAGAGAGAGAGAGAGAGAGAGCTTCATTGTTTAAAAAATGCATTCAAATGTCGTTGGTTTCACTGATTGTCTATTCTGAATGAAAAATGGTTATGCAATGGAAATTTTTATAAGATTAATCCCTCCTAAAGCGTTTGTCTGTAAGCGTTACTTTCCAAAAATTGTAGGCTTAGTTGTGTCCTTTTCTTTTAATATACGAAAGGTTAATCGTTTAGTCCTTAGTTTATGAATGATAAACTAGTGAAAAATTCTGAGAACTTTTCAATCTTTCAACTCCGTTATATATGAAAACTCAAAACGTGGAAACTGAAAAGAAAATTCGTAGAAGAATCAACACTATATAAGAATAGCCACATTTTGCAACGTCGGTGCCGATGATGAGCGTAGGAAGCGCCTCAAGAGGCCTCACTAAATTAGTCCGCCCTGGAAATGACGCTGTCATCAGTGCCTATTTCGCAGGGTGTAGACCACTGATACTGTTCATTATGAGCAAGGTCAAGAAATAAAATAGAATTATGAACAACCAGTATATATGAAAAAGACTACGTACCTGATTAATAATAATAATAATAATAGTAATAATAATAATAGAATGCGTAGAACCCGACATTTAATGGCCTAATTATGCCATTAAGACGTATAAGTGAAGTAGTTATTTTAACAATGACACCTTGTAAATCTTTGCATCATTTTGTGAATACTTTGTATTTGTCACAACGAAAGCTGATGTCATTTTTTGTTTCGCCACCTAAACTAACTCCTATTGAAGCGCAGCCTTTCTATCCCCTGTCGTCCGTGCTGACACTTACAAATATCAATTAAACAACCAGTCTCTTCCCCTATAATCTGAGTTCCAATTGGCATTAATTAGGTGCTGATCTCCACAACTCTAATCTAATCTCTCTCTCTCTCTCTCTCTCTCTCTCTCTCTCTCCACGTACTTATTTCTGAGTATGGTAACACATATTTACCGCTTTCATATAGCCTCTTCATCTTCCATGCGTAAAATAATTTTGAAATAGACTGAATGATGTCACGTTAATAAACTCTCGCAAGATGGTAAGATGCAACTCTATTAGTTACAGAACAATTACAGTTCACAATGTGTTGAACTTGCAACTCGCGTTGATAATGATCAAATCTGGATGCAATGATCTAATTTAATGTCAGAGGTAACGATCAGAATAGACGAAATTCCACCTAACGTTAACAAGTACGATGAAATGTAAGAAAATGACTCAGCACGAACTAACTTGAACGTTGACTTTTGGTGTCTGAGCCATTATTAAGGAAGGCGAGGATCTCATCTCCCCTGTTTCCTTTGCATGAATGAACAAATGGAAGCACTAGATAAACAGTGTGAAGAGAGGTGGTGCAATTACAATAGGTTTTTTTTTTCTTGCATTAGAGCCCTGAAATGCTCTCTTAGCAGTCAGTATTTAAGGTGTATAGTATCATACACAATTGCGTGCGTGAGGTGACCACATGAAAACTACCGCTACATCACTGTTCAACAAGAAGAACAATTTTCATTTGTAGCGAAATCTGATGCTTATTGAAAAAAACAACGTTCTATAACAGAAAAGTTAGTTCATAATCCAGAATATGTTCAGAAAGCAGACCAAATTGTGACATGCTCAGTTCAATAATCATTGTTGGTGCTACAAACTCATGTTCATAACATTCACGACAAAATCATTTCATTCGAGGTACATAAGGGCTTTTTTAGAATTCCTTGATTTTTTTAACAACCGTTTCAGACCGATCTCTGGTATTCTTTTCAAGGCACCGCGTAGACTTCGCCACTGACTGATACAGAATTTCACTTCAAGCTTTACCGTATCTATGGAAAAATGAAATGTCGGAATTCGCCCGTTACATAACGTACTGTTTTAAAGATGTCCGGAAGACTCCAGGTTAAAGTTAAGTATATCTTAATTTAACATGACCACTGAGCTGATTAACAGCTCTCCTAGGGCTGGCCCGAAGGATTAGATTTATTTTACGTGGCTAAGAACCAACTGGTTATCTAGCAACGGGACCTACAGCTTATTGTGGAATCCGAACCACATTATGACGAGAAATTAATTTCTATCACCAGAAATAAATTCCTCTAATTCTTCATTGGCCGGTCGGAGAGTCGAACGCTGGGCCAACAGCGTGCTAGCCGAGAGCTCTACCCACCCCTCCAATGAAGAACTAGACTCCAGGTGACATCCGAGAGAGAGAGAGAGAGAGAGTGAAAGGAGATGGGGTGGGGAGACCCATTTATGGAATAAGAAAATAATTTCTGAGCACGCTTTGTTTAAAATGCTAATAAAGTGAGTAAATTGAACACGGCGATATTCAGCATTGCCTTCGCGTTGCAATTTTACATCATACCTTCATTATAAAAACGTTTTCACTGTGAGCAAAAAATGTAATAGAACTTTTAAAGCCATTATCCTTAACAGATTCTGTTTTTTCAATGTCTTTTGTTTTGTGAAACAAATTTTTCAGGATAATTTCGATGTCTTATTTCTGTGATCTACCCTTCATTCCAGCGAAGAACTGTTGTCGGTTCTGTACTTCGGTGCGATTAGGAATAAGAGGAATTCCCTGAACTTGATGCATTAGGCACAAGTTAAGAGAATCCTTTTCTCTACTGGCCAAATTCCCGTGGCTCTTCCGCTAAATTTTATTTAGCTAAACTGGTGATGAGAATTTATCTATTGCACAACGTTTGCTATTGGGTAACAGACGAGAGATGCAGGCTTTTCACTGCATTTATTCAGTCTTTTCTTGTTATCTTGATGAAAAATAACCAATTCAGTAGAAGGGAGATTGCGTAGGGAACTGCTAGTTTTAGCTGCACTTAAGATTTTCATTGCTCTGGAGAAAGACCTTAATGATGTTGGAAAAGTAATTGAAACGAGGGAAATGTGAATATTTGCTCTTCGTCAGACAGACAAATTAGCAAACTCGGGTAACAGCCAATGCGCTAGAACAAAGGGGGAAAAGATAACGCTTTTACCCTGATAATCCACCTTATATCATTCACTAAAAGGTTTATTTCTTCATATCCTTATCAGTTTCAGAAATGAAGAGCCAGCAGCCTTTCTTTTTATATAATGCCATTCTTCATCCTCTTTTGAAACGAACCCTTGGGGACTAGAGCACCCAAGGTACTATCAGCAGCTTCTTGCCCCAATTTAACACATTATGACCAACGTCCTCGACCTAAGAATGAGTATGAAAGTGGATACTCCGTACAGTATGCCTCTTGCACTGCATTATAGGCAGTACTAAAGGTTTTCCATCTGAATAGAATTTTTTCAACAATTTCTATATATATACATATACATGTATATATATACTGTATATATATATATATATACATATATATATATATATATATATATATATATATATATATATATATATATATATATACACATATATATATATATATATATATATATATATATATACATATATATATATATATACACACACACACATATATATATATATATATATATATATATATATATATATATATTATATATATATTAGCAATATATATATATATATATTATTATTATTATGATTAAAAAATTCGCCTCCCCCCCTCTTTTGTTGTTGTTGGTTGTTCTGTTGTTTTCATGTACTGCCAGCCGCCCGATCGACAGACCATCTGTCTATCGACTTAGCACAGTCAGAATACTATGGTTTAAAAGATTAAGGCCACTCCCTTTCAAACAGATCTTTCTTCGAGGCAAAGGTGATCTCTGTCTGGTGGTTTTTCTTACAGGCAAAACTCCCCTGCGGACATCAGCTGGAGATGATTCAACACCCCCATATGTTGGAAGTGCCCCCTGCCCCATAGGAGGAGATAAAAGCAGAAAACACAAGGCCTCTACCTCACACACGCGGGGTGGACGACAGGGAGTGAAGAAGGACCAAGCCACCTGCCCTTGGCAGTGTCCTTAGCTAACCACGTGGCCCTTTCCAAAGTATACTTTCTCCTCGTGCCCTTCGACCGCAAGCCACGTGCTCGCTTTACCGTTGACCTGCCGGATGCCCCTCAAGAATTGCCCGGCCCTTCGTGAAATTCCCACGCGTTGCCCTTCTTCGAGAAGTCCCCATCGCCGTGCCCTTGCATCCTACCACGTGGAAGAACTCGCCCTCGGAAATCGCAAGTCATCCACGGACCAATTTTCTACGTTGGAACCACACCTGTCTTACGGTAATGTGCCCTGGAAAACCTCCATTCAGTCACGCTTTGTCCTTGTAACATTTACTTGAAGTGAGCGCCATTAATCAACGAATCCCTTGTCTAATGTCCGTGCGCCTCTTGCATCGGCAGTACTAAGTCTTTATTAATTCATCGAAGTCCCTTGGCACCCTCAGTGCAGCTTCGAATTCATTATTCTTTTGTCTATTTTCATTACTGGCGTATAATGTGCATATCTCATTTCAGAGGACCCTATTTCGTGGAAGCTTCTTGGACTGTGTCTGGACTCCCCCAGTTTCATTCATCCTGTAGGAATCCCCTTCAGGATCAATAATCTACTTGCGTTCCTCTTTCCCGTACTGATGTCATTTATGTAAATACACTCCTTCAAATTTGCCCACGTGTTTTACGTAATATTTCCCTCAGTAACAAGAGCCCTATGCTCATATGAAATTCTCCTTTGTTTCCCTTTTTATTTTATGTCTTCCTGGACCCACGAAGTCAGAATCACAAGGCTAAATTACCTTAAATCGTTGCTAGCTGTCTCACAGAGCATATTTCAAACTAAAATCGCAGGAAAAACGTAAAAATGGCGACCTGGCCATAGATCTCGTTTTGCAGTTGCAGTTCCCCTAGTGTTGCTTTATTGCATTTGCAACGTGCCAGATCAGCAATTAGCAAAGCTAAGCTGGGTACGAGACAATTACGAACCTTTTCTGTAAAACCAGCACACAAATCCGGAAATTCCATGTAAGTAATGTGTTTATCTTATCAAAACCTTTTTACAATCGTGACTGTTCCTAGGAATTAGAAATAGGGACGCATGTATTCACTGAGAGAAAAGAACCGCCGTATTAGATTTAACCGTATTAGATTCGTTAATGCATGCCTTTCAGGATAGGTAGTTAGGAAATAACCAGTGCTAACCAACAAATAAAGAACAGAACATTAGAACAATGGGAAATGCAAATGAAGTTGGAAAAATATTCAAGATGTATAATTACATAAACATCTGTTCCCTTCAATGAAAAAACACAACACCATATATAAATAATACAAAGTTCTTAACTTATTGATGCTTCACAGTTGCTAATAGTTCATAAACACTCTTTATGTATGTAGAATAAAATAAAAGTACCACCTCAAAAGAGCTAGAGATAAGCAAAATGTCCTGTAGACTGAAAGTAAAAGAGATCTCTAACAAAAGCGTGGAAGCAAAAAAATCATAACAATTAATACAAATAATGTTTGTAACAATGTTATGTATGTATATATATATATATATATGTATATATATATATATATATATATATATATATATATATATATATATATACATATATATATTAGCTAACCAACCCGGTGCTGCCCGGAAAAGCTCTGAATGACAATTAGCCTATTAAGTGAAAGTCGAAGAATGGGGTTGACATGGCCTAACATAATGTGACCAACTGCACCATCAAGGAACAGTCTTCTTCCAGACTGTTTGCTGACTAAGATACTGCGCTAAAAGCACGCAGAGACAGACTACCCTTTGGCAACACCATGAAGCCAGAGATGAAAGTCATAACTACTTTTGTCTACATGGATGTTCTCAAATATATATATATATATATATATATATATATATATATATATATATATATATATATATATATATATATATATATATATATATATATATATATGTATATATATATATATATATATATATATATATATATATATATATATATATATATATATATATATATATATATATATATATATATATATATATATCTGAATAACGGAAATATGGAACGTGATGGAGATATAAATAAAGAAAAAAATCCATGAAGGAAAGAGAAACAATGGAGTACTGCAAGGCCTTTCGACTGCTCGTCCTCTACTTAGCAGTCTCTTTCCTTGGTGGATTTTGTCTTTGTGTGTATATATATATATATATATATATATATATATATATATATATATATATATATATATATATATATATATATATATATATATATATATATATATATATATATATATATAGATGGATAGATAGATGGATAGATAGATAGATATGAGAGTGTGTGTGTGTGGGTGGGGGGGGGATGCGTTGCTTGAGTGTGTTGTGGATGTATGTTTTACAACATAGCCAGTACAAGAAAAAAGTTAAATAGTTTCCGTGCCGAGTGGACACAAAACAAATCTTGCAGTTAGCGCGAATAAGAGTGTTTAAATAAGAAATCTTAGACTTATCTTCATGGAGATAACAGGAAAGAGATATCTAGTGATCTTTCATTGAGGCCTTTATACAAAACCTTTTGGCGCACCATTTTAATAACAATAAGATGTCTTTTTGTAGCCAACCATACACCTCTCTTTCTCTGTCTACGTCCTTTCATGATGGCATAACGAAATCATTAAATCATTGCAATACATTCTTTCTAAGCTATCGTTCTTTCTTTATATCATGCTAATTAAAACTTTTCTCTCTTAATGATAACTATATTTTAGATTCATCTATTCTAATACTCTTTACAAGGTATCAAAAGCGTTATCATGTATATGGATCAAACACTTATAAATAGCAGTAAAAAACTAAATACACAACTAAATTTATATCATACAAGAAACATTAAATGTTCTTAGTGTTTGTCTTGCTTTTTCTCAGGACTTTTCCATAAAAAAAAAAAATGGGTAGATATTCTATTTGTAAGTCACAGAAAAAAGCAGTCACATCATACCAAACTTTCCCAAATATGTGGTTTTTTTAAGGGGTCAGAGCAACAAGAAATCAGCGTAATACCCTTTTATTGCCCAGGGTCTGTGCCCCGCCAAAGAAAAACAACGGAAAGAAAAAAAAAATATAAACTCATGCACGCAGATAGCTTTTGCACAAATGACACAAATCCTCTAAGAACTGACTGTTTTGATACTAAAGTATGAATTCTCTTTGTCGAGAGAACAAACTCGAATATCCTTCAGCCGTGCAGAGGACAGCGTCCTCTTCTTTATCAGCTGAAGCAGGTGTGATGGCCATTTAAGCCTCACAGACACAAAACAAAATTAATAGTTGAAGCGTGACCTGAAGGCTCGATTGCTTGGTGAAGGACAAAGATGGTTAAGAAGAAAAATAGTAAAACATCCTCTTCGTTTAGCTTCTTTTACCTCCTAAATACTACCATCATACTTTGGCCAAAATAAATTCCAGAAGGAATATAAATCCTATTCACAATACTCCTATGGAAAGATGATTTGCGAGAATAATATATATGGTTCTTATTTATTATATATATATATATATATATATATATATATATATATATATATATATATATATATATATATATATATATACTGTATATATATATATATACGTACACACACACACACACACACACACACACACACACACACATATATATATATATATATATATATATATATATATATATATATATATATATATATATATATATATATATATATATATATGTGTGTGTGTGTGTGTGTGCTGTGTGTGTGTGTGTACTCTGAATAACTCTGAAACGCATTTAGCAATTTCAACCAAACCTGGTATACATATGACTTACTATCTGGGAAAGAATACTGTGGGGGTAAGACATCACTGGCACTAAAGGGGGGATGTGGGAAGGGGGTGACGTGTAAAAATGACTTAAAATGACAGACGTTAGTGTCTAATCCATAGTTTTGAGATTACTGAGATGATTAGTGACACTCCCGATGTCCTTTAAGTCCAAGTTCAGCCCTGATAGGGAGGAGGGTTGAGAAGGGGTGGGAAGGAGGTTGGCATGTAAAAATAACAGACAATGACAGATACTAGTGTCTAATCCATAGTTTTTGAGGTTGCTGAGATAAACAGTGACACCCCGATGCCCCTCAAGTCCAAGTTCAGCCCCGATAGGAATGGGGGTGAGAAGGGGTGAAATATAAAATGTCAAAAATGATGGGCAATGTAACTTAGGCAAATATCTTAACAGGAAAGGGAGAGTGAGAGAGAGAGTGAGAGAAATGAGAGGGATAGAGATTGAGAGAGAGAGAGAGAGAGAGAGAGAGAGAGAGAGAGAGAGAGAGAGAGAGAGTTTATCGGTTGTTATTCAAAGTTTTCCTGGGCAGCGCCAGGGTATATATATATATATATATATATATATATATATATATATATATATATATATATATATATATATATATATATATATATATATATATATATATATATATATATATATATATATATATATGTGTGTGTGTGTGTGTGTGTGTGTGTGTGTGTGTGTGTAGGAATTCTGTGATTGTGTGTTTGATTTTACTTTTTAAGTTACAGGCTTTTTGCAACAGAACTTTTCAGTTCCTCTTTTAACACACATTTTACTGATTATTTGTTTGTAAATCTGATGAGCTTCTGATTACCTGCGTAAAGGAACAAAAGAATCGCACGATGTACTACAAATAGGAAATTCATTAATGAAGCCGGTATGTTGATCTTAACTCATATCTTTAGCTTTATCAAACTTTAAAAAAAATCGATAATAAATAAATATAATTTTTTTATACTGTACTCTCTGGAATATTTATTGTATTTTCTCTCTCATTTTCCTTAAGAATGCAGAAAAGAATACGGTATTGCAGTTCAGCGATATTTATTATATAGCATTAAGTTTAAGAGTAGAGCCGTTCTAAGGAAAACTCACTCGTCAGACCACTTGCAAAGTAACCATCCCCCTGTCCCCCTGTCAGTGAAACACATCGTGTATAGTGCTGTGAATTAATTTTGTATTTATTTTTTTTACTTTGTGTCCTTATCACACACGTTATAAAGCCATTGTCCACTCCCTCTATCAAACCCTAATTCACACTTGGTGTGAGAAAAAGTCTCAATTGCTTGTGACCAGACAAATACAATTCCGGCTACCAAAACAAGAAGCCCCGTATGGAAAGTTGAGAAGAGACTCTTGCATGACAAACTGTTGTTAGCTCTTAATTTACCAAGGATGGAATAGTGTAGAAAAAGCTTTATAGGGGTAAGACGACTCAAAAGGTGGGGGAGGGGGCGTTTGGCCTCAGGGGTATTTTGAAACTAATGAAATGGTGAGGCTGAGCAAAGGTCAAGAATATTGGATACCTGTTCGCGACAGACAGAAATATAACCTTGTGGCTGAAAATGTTTTATTTCGATAGTACTGGTATGACTAGGCCTCGTTCTTCCACATTATTACAAGTATCACCGAGCAGTTTGGTGGGGTGTATTCTAGTCCCGTAGTTAACCTCTGCATGGTGGTCGAAAGAAAGATAGGATTCATGGCAAGAATTAAAGTTATTGAAAAAAATAACCTGGGTTGAAGAACAGGTGATCAATAGCTAAACCAGAGAATATTCATAGAAGTTGGAAGAAGAACCTTGAGTCCAATAATATCGTAAGTAGTTCAAGATTCCCTAATTTACTCATAGGGATAGTAGCGTTACAATAGCATGTAATAGGCCGAGCAGAGGGCGCGACAGGGCCCGGACACCGATGCTAGAGAGATAGCTCGGGAAAACGCAGGCTTACCGCCGCTTGAGGTGACAAATGCAGAACTGTCACTGACACCACAGACGAAGCTCTTCAGGGAGACTGAATTCACCCGAAGTCAGGTCACTGTCCACTAGAGCAATTGTTGATCCCACCTCTCGTATTGTATCACCTAGGAAAATGAGAAATGTGCTGAGAGAGAAAGAGATTGCATATTCACTTTTAATTAGCAATTATAAAAAGAAGAGTATATGTAGAAAATATACAGGCGTAAGCTTAAGCTGAAATACTGTAAGATGTAGAGATATACAGTGGACACATTCTAGTATGATAATAATATAAATTATGATAGGAAATTGTCAGAGACCTTTCTGTTTTTCAAAGAACCTGGACAGTGTTTCCTTCAGAACTCTTGAATTTTGTGTCTTACTCTCCAAAATATAGGTATTCTTTTCAAGAGAGAGAGAGAGAGAGAGAGAGAGAGAGAGAGAGAGAGAGAGAGAGAGAGAGAGAGAGAGAGGGAATTTAGGCTGATAGGTAATGAACTAAGATGGAGACAGGCAAACGAATAGATTATTCCGTCCCTCTTGATTAACAGCAACAAATACCATCACTTCCCGGAGGCGTTTAATGGCTTGGGATAGCAAGCCAATTAATTTGAAATCCTTCCTATTCCCATGCGAGAGAGAGAGAGAGAGAGAGAGAGAGAGAGAGAGAGAGAGAGAGAGGGTAATACTTATTTCTGTTCTTTATTTACTTATTTACTTATGAACATAGTTCAGTTGTACTGTAAGCTCCTCATATTCCATAAAATGGAATGACCACTGCGATGCCTTCTCGTCCCTTATTCTTTATATATATATATATATATATATATATATATATATATATATATATATATATATATATATATATATATATATACTATATTCAAGGACAAAACAAGTTTATATTGCCTTCATAACTTTCGAAATGGAAATCAATAAAAATATTAATTAGGAAATAAACAAGTGACAAGTTGAAAGATTAGACTAAATAAAGACGAATGTACATCAAACATTATGAATTTTCTTTTAATGCTTTTAAAAATCATTTGGTTATAGCGTTTCTGTTTGCGGGTGTGTTGAGGGCTGGGGTGCCGGGCTGCAAAATGGGCTAAGAATTTTGGAAAAAATCAACAATCTTTCCTTTATTCCCAAAGAACTTTAGTAATCTCATCTGTTCAAATCTCTTTCTCCACAACTTTAGCTGTTCTGGATAAAGTCTTAGGAAAGTTAGGAGGAGAATTGACTTGGAATTAAGAAAATAACTTTAAAAGGAAGGAAAATAAACGATACTCCCGAAAGCCTTAAGGGAGACTATAATGTTTCTTTTGGCCCGAACTTCATTGCCATGATTTTTTCCTTTTACTTATTTATAAAGTGATATCCACTTGTGCTTATCGCCATTCATTTGTCTACTATTACTTATCTGTTGCATTGAGCTATATTTCACTTTCTTTGTTACCCCTTGCCTCCCCCCCCCTTTTTTTAAATCATATTATGGCCTTTTCATTCTCAAGACTTTTCTTAGAAGGTAGTGACGTTTTTAGCTATTTCCACATGAATATGATCATACTTCGAATAAGTATTAAAAAAGAAATATACAACGTTAAGTAGCTGAAAAAAAAAGACAATGGATAACCATGTTACTAGCATGAATAGAATACCAAAATAGGAAAGGAATACCTCTAAATCTAAAGTTATTTATTACACACAACTTATTATCAAGCCGAGATGAGGTCTTGTGTCCAAACGTAATTTTCGCTCACATATAACGACAAACTCGGTTAAAAACTCTAAGAAATGGAAGATAGTGATGAAACGGTTAATCGTAATTATAGGCAGAAGAAATTATTCTTGTCCCTTATTTCTCTTTAGATAATTCGGCATAATGGAGAAATCTTTAAACTTCCGAGTGGATGTTTCAAAGTTCAAAGGTGTTTCGTGAGCAGTAGAGGGAGGAACACACACTCAGTACCTTAGAGACCATATTTAATATATACATATGATCAGCGACCTGACCCCTCTTCACTCAGTCCAGGACCTGGAGGAGCCAGGCAGTGGAGGCTTAGGACTCAGCAGGTAGACAGTTGTGTCCCAAAACCCGGAATCCTTAGCCCATAGGGACGGGAAAGTCGTGTTGTTTGTGAGAGATATCGAGTCATGAAAAGGACGTGAATTCGGGATCACCGCACTGTATGATGGCCTTCACTCATCAGATAGCACTTATGTCAAAGAAAGGTAAGAGACTCTTAAGTACAACACAGAGAGAGAGAGAGAGAGAGAGAGAGAGAGAGAGAGAGAGAGAGAGAGAGAGGGGAAAGATAAGCTTCACAGGTGTCTCACACTTCCTCTTTGCGCCAAAGGTGAGTATTTTGTTATATATATATATAAGCAAACAAGCTATATAGACTAAGGAACAAATTGAGGTAACAAAGGAATATATGAATAACGATATATATATAACTTCAAAGAAGGTATATATGGAGATGACCTATAATTCACAGTCCTTCGATGTCAGTCCCATTAGTTATCGATATATATATAAGAGACAACAGTATATATTTTGATCGTGCCACATAATATTCAGTTTAATATCACTTGGAAAATTTCGATAGGGCTGCTCTTATTTAAGATATGATGAGTCTTTAAAAATTCATAAACAAAGATGTCGGACAGTAAAACCATATCTGCAAACTTGAGTATTCAAACCTCTCTCTCTCTCTCTCTCTCTCTCTCTCTCTCTCTCTCTCTCTCTCTCTCTCTCTCTCTGAGTAATACAGAATTGTTTTTATCTTAAATTGGCCTTCATATACGCAAGTGCAATGTTTGTACAACTAAAATATTGAGTTTTTAAAACGAATCTGTAGTTATGTGAGTCTTCATATCTGAGACATTCATTTCATTCTTTTATTCGTTGCCACTGCACTGCAACAATGTTACGTTGTCACACTGCCCACCACTAGAAGTCTTCCTTCCTTTCACACTGAAACTGAGGAACTTTCCTCTAGGGAATTTCATTGATGCCTTTTTACTTAGGTTTATCAGGGGCTGTACACTAATATTACTGTAAATACAGATACACCAATGCCGTGGTTTTTTTTTTTTTTGTCTTATGTCAAAGTGATTATTTTGTTTTCTCTTTCTTTACATCTGGACAATCGATCCTGTGGACAAAGTTTTCTTTTAGTTTGAAAGAAAGCACGAGGAGATCTCATCTTATATTCAATCTCCAGGGACGAAATGCAAGGAGCATAATTTTTTTTTTCTATGATTATCTCAAATATCAATATTCCCGTTATTTGTGATTCTGGCCCCTCAGCCTCACTTCTATCTTTTTATTTAAAAATAAGCGGAATTATAAAACAGAAAACTTCATGACTGCTGAAGGCTCTCACTTCTCATTGGACCCTCACATGTACAGACACAAACATTAAATGCCATTTCTACACCGTTTCATTTTAGCTTTCCTTCTTTGTTTCAATAATTCTGCTCATTGCAGATTTTCTTACTACTAGGTTGTCCATCTTTCAAAACTCTTGTTTAGATTTTTTTTGTCGAAATCATGTCTAAACCGGGAAGACGCTAAATTGACAGTGTTGAGGAATTAAAGTGAGTTTCAAAGGAGTGCAAGAACAGACACACACATACGTGATAAGAGTAAATGGAAGATACATTCGGAGACCAAAATTGCAAACTCAAATGGTTTAAACTCGTTACTCAATTAAGAGTCAGTAGGTGGCGCGAGCTTCCTCCTTAAAGTTAGAAGAAACAGGGAAACGGGCTTTTCCATCAACCTTCATCCATATATCTGTTCTACTGGTGGGTATTTCCTCTGCACGATATAACTACAATAAAAATCCTTAGAACCTGACACTAAATTCTTTGTTCTCAGTGTCCTACATTCTTTTTGCCTTAATGCTTCATATGACTAAAGATGTAAAGACTTTATTCATATAGATAAAACATTAGGAAAAAACAAATATAAGGGAAATGTGTATCATGTAACAGCAGTAGTTTCATGACAACGCCAATATCCCACATGGTACAGCATTTCAAATTTGGAGACTTTTTCGTCGTGAATGATTTTCTCAACTGTCAGTTAGTGGCGTCTTCAAATACAGTATATAATATATTTATCGAATGAAGGCCATTGCTGGAGCAAGAATTTCAGCAAATGGTTATTAGATGAAATCATTCATCGTGTGCAGAAATTCTAAGACATATCTTATCACAGTCCAAATGAGAGTGAAACCACCAAAGCGGCGGAAGAAAGAAGGTCGGAGGTGTGAGCATCAGAAGAAAGCGAACCATCGGGCAAATCGAGCTCCAAAAATACTGAAGAAAATTTGTCTTCTGGGATAGACTCTCCCTTGTTCTTTTCTTTCTCTTCCCTCACTCATACTTCCAACTCTTTATATTCCATCTTCATCCATTTTCATGATCATTTATATTTGATCATTCTCTTTCTTCTCTTTATTCTTCTCTCTGATTTTTCACTGATGCTCTCTTTTTTTATACTTTTAATGATCTACACCTAACTCTTTTTTCATCCTTCTCTTCTCTCCCTCCTCCGTCTCGATCTTCTTTTTCTTCTATCTCTTTTCTCACTCTCATCCATGACTGCCTGACCTTTTGCAATAAAACCTCGAATCCTTCAGTTTCAAGAAAAGATTCTGAGCGTCTTTATAATGTTACTACATTATGAGTTTTACAAAGCGCAGAGCTAACTGATACTGATTAACAATTCCCCCTCCCCAACTTCTCTCTCCTCTCTCTTATATATTATGTTTTTATTTTGTGTCTGTTGTGCTCCTGATTTTCTCCCTTTTATATGTATATTTTTTTTCTCTAAAACCGTTCTAAGAATAAATCATAAACTTGAAAAACGTGCGAAAAGATCAAATATTTTTTCTCCATTTATTCTCATATTTCTCATCTAAACTTGTTTTCAAACATAACATAGTAAAGGTGAAGTCTGCTATCTTCAACTTTTATTTTACACGAAATTGTGCACCAGATCCAATACTTTCTTCTATGCAAGTGGCGGTGTGAAAGCCGCGCACGTTCGTGACACTGATCCTGCACCAATAGACGATAAAAGATGAAGGATGTTTTTTTAAGATCGATTAGAAGATGATAAAGGATCCCTGAAAAAGTTTTCGTGTGACACCAGATTTAGTTTTTTTTCTCCAGCCCTAAAATGTTTACAACTCTGACATATCTTCCCTCAAAGGAACCGAAATGAGGGTGATAACACTAGTTATTAAAACTGATACAGACTATAGTTAAGTAGCATAACTAATTATTCAAAGTCAGTTAAAAAGTAGACCAATACTCCACCTGAATTCCAATTTCATAAATATATATATATATATATATATATATATATATATAAATATATATATATATATATATATATATATATATATATATATATATATATATATATATATATATATATATATATATATATATATACATACACACACACACACACACACACACACACATATATATATATATATATATATATATATATATATATATATATATATATATATATGTGTGTGTGTGTGTAATCATATCCCAATGTGAACTATGGAAGAAATTCAATAAAAGAAGGAAGCAAACGCCGTTTGAAAAGCAAATAAACACATCCACTCGACATAAATTTCCCACTTCAAGCAGAAAATATATTTCTCCGCCGATCGCTGTTTGATTCCACACTTTCCTCTCCTTAAAAGTTTGACTTTTTGTGATAGTTTGCGTCGCTTCAGTATTTGCATAAAGCGACTTCGGTCAAGAGCAGTTGCTTACAATTCTCTGAAGCATCTGAGCAATGGAATCGCGAGGAACAAAAAGGTCAGGGAGGGCCTTCTCTACGAAACACCCCACCGGCGAATATTGGAGAGATCCCACTCATCGCAAATATATCAGGTCTTTCTTTCATTCTTTTTATTAAGTTATCTTTTTTCTTTTCTATTGTTTTTTTACATCGTATGAAAGATGTATCGACCCAACAATGCGCTTTCTACCCAGGAAGAGTTTATATATACAGTATATGTATATGTATATGTATATATATATATATATATATATATATATATATATATATATATATATATATATATATATATATATATATATATATATATATATGTGTGTGTGTGTGTGTGTGTGTGTGTGTGTGTTGTGCGCTTATATGCATAAATATGAATTATTGTCACTTATAAGCGAGTGACTTGCTTGTATTTTAATATTTAGCGAAAACTGCCGTTTAACACCCAAGAGCAATAATAACTGATAAGTGTATCTGCCGACCCGGCCCCTACCCCCCACCCCGCCACTCCCATGCAGTATTAAACGTTTTTTGTGGTTTAATATCTGTATGCATATGTATTTGTGTGTGCGAGTGTGTTGTCAGCAGGCCATTTTGAATTCATCAGCCCACCTGTTAATGTCATTGGGAGGGGTGATTACTCATAAGTAGTGTCGACAACTTCTTCGTAGGTGTTTCTATATGTACTGAAATTGTTTTGAAATGTGTTTCAATTACATGCAATAAATGAGAGCAATTTCACTGATGCAAAGTGTAGAGAAAGAATGCCAAGGAAAGTACCAAAGAAACACACCAGATACGAAAAAGGAAAAACAAACAGACGTCTGTAATACTTGAAGGACATCGCCATATATCTCTCGGTTAATTAACGGAGCCAGTTAGTTCTGAGAATAGTTTAGTTGAAGAGGGGAGTGAAAAAATGAACGCGGAAGAGAAACGCTATTCATCATAAAGATGAACATTCAAGCATTCGGGTTTTCCACTCATAGTGAGTTAAACTACAGGCAAAAAGAATAGCAAGCGACGCATTATACTCGGTTAAAGGCTAAAACAAAAAGATGAATTTGATGTAAAAATCAGTTTTTGTTCATAGGTATTATTTCAATTTCTACGCTCGATGGGGTATGTACGGTAGGGTCGGCATTAACTTATAATTCTCATAATAGTCCAGTGGTCTAGAAGGTCGACTGGAAGTCGTTGATGGGTACGTTGGCTGTTTGATAAAGTACCTAAGTGTTTGGGTTACTTAGGTACCAAATCATTTATCGCTTATAATTCCCCTTCAGTGATATTCCCAAATTAGCACAGATTGGATATTAAACAACATTTGTATAGAAAATGGC
>NC_089786.1:33053127-33060627 GCF_040412425.1 Macrobrachium rosenbergii
GGCCAGTTCATTGCGTAAATAAATCATTATATCATTAAACCCTCAATTCGAGCCTAGATTTCTAGCAAACTTGAAAAGAAACAAAGTCACAATGGTTAAAGGACTAAAAACAATTAATATTGCTCTCTCTCTCTCTCTCTCTCTCTCTCTCTCTCTCTTTCATTTTCATATTTTTTTGGGAAAAGGAAGGAGTTCAAAATAATTTTTCCATACCCAATGGCATTAACCATATTCCGCGAAAGCGGTGGAGTTTGTAGTTGCTGAATAACACGGATTGAGTCAGTTCTTTGCCGAACAGACAGACAAACAGAGAGAAAGAGAGAGAGAGAGAGAGAGAGAGAGAGAGAGAGAGAGAGAAGAGAGAGAGAGAGAGAGATAATTCTCTTAGTTTACGTCCATGAAAATATAGTCCATACTTGTGTGTTTACATCGTGATTATTTTCCACATCATTTATGCGCCACGGTATTCAACGCCGTCAGTATGTAGCCTGGCTGAGATACAAGTCATTATTATTATTACGATACAACTTCAATGCTAACATCGCTTTAAAAGTAATTGTTAGTCTTATGCTATATTTATTACCATTACGCTACCACCAGCAGGCATGATTAAACCAATGTTAGAACTAATTGAAAGTTCCTCACTTTCGTGTCTGAAGTGATTGAACACTTGTAGGTAGCGTTTCAAATAAAAGTAAATTATAATATAAAGCACAAGATGGTTAATAAAGGTTCATCGTTGTTGATGTTTCATCTTCCTTTTGGAATTATGATTGTTAGCAGTTGCAGAAGTAGTAGTAGTTGCAGTAGTTGTAGTATCCAAACCGAACTAACAGAATAGAAAGCCTGTAAGAGAAAAAGAGAAAACCGAGAAAAAATAAGAAAAAGAAAAACAAAATAGAAAATCAACCAACAAAGAATACAGGCAAGAACCATTGCTCCCGTTTCTTGCTTGTGAATGCGACAAAAGAAACTACTTCTCTTATTATGATACATATCTTTGAAATGAAAGTAAATAATGCTTACCTGGAATCTTGTTATCTATCCTCCTTAGGACAAGGAGGGAATGGAGTCATGTTTGAAATACCAAGAGTATCAAATTAGATAATGCACTGAAGAAATGGCTTTGCAAGCTGACCTGCCAAAAATACAAAAAGGACCACATTTCGGCAATCGCGTGTTTTTACCAATGACAACTCTTAGGTCAGAGGAAAGAAAGTTCTTGCTCTAGATGGATGGAAGCTTGTGTTAGAAGCGTTATTTTGTATTTGCTATACTTCATAGCTCTGGCTGAACTGCACCTTTCCTTTGTTATTTAGTCTACATAAATTTTGCCAAAAGTTATATTTATTATTAGCAATGAATATCTTCCTATGAATTTTAAATGGCCTTTGTCCTGACTCCGTTAATAATATTGGCCAACCTTTTCAGATTTGGATAACAATAGCTCTGATATTCTTTTTCTTTCAGACGAACTTTCTGCATTTTAGTTGCCTGCTCAAAAAGATAATACATTTTTCACTTGTGTTATATGACTACACAAGTACGCACACTAGAAAAGATAACAATGGTTCGTACCTTATTGCACAAATTCTTCCATTCACTTAGAGATTGTTTACTTTAGTGACAACAAACCAGCTTGTTGAGTAAAGCAAATATAAACAATTTGTTTTACAATTCATTCACAAACGATAGTATTTTTTGCAACAGATATTTTAGTGGTTCAAGGGGAAAACTCAAGACATGATTGATGGTTATTAGAGTTAGTAGTTTTGTTTATGTCTTGATGTTGATTCAAATATTCCGTCATGACAAGCACCCATAATCATTTATCGTCTTTTAATTATCTTGACTGAAATTTTAAGTCCACGAAGGATACAATTCGTAACTAAAAGAACAAGACAACCTTATCTTAAAGTCTTGAAGAGAATAAAAATTATTTCTTATGGTTGATATCGTCATTAGTTTTTAACAGAAGCGGCGATGATGACGATGATGACAGTATTAACAATGTACAGGAAAATGAGGGTGAAGATGGTGATAATGTTGATAATAATGGGGTTGAGATAATTATCAGGAGGAAGGTAGTGATAATAAATTCCACCTTAAATTACAACATAATTAAAAAAAATTAACCTTCACTCACCTTAAAATTGCATTCACCAACACTTCATATGTAATTAACACTCACTGTTAATTACACTCACTGTTAATTACTTAATTTGTAAATATGATTAGAAGTTAATTATTTTCTTTAGTAACTTTTCTCAAAGTCTTTGTTGATCTACCATCTTGGAAAATTATAGGCCCATGGACTCTGGAGTTTGGTTAATTGTAGACTTTTGACTATAGCACTCCCTCAATCTCCCTCTTTCTCTCTCACAGTCTCCCTCATTCTCTCTCCCTCACTCTCTCTCTCTCTCTCTCTCTCTCTCTCTCTCTCTCTCTCTCTATCTTCCTCACTCTCTCTCCCTCACTGGCTCTCTCTCTCTCTCTCTCTCTCTCTCTCTCTCTCTCTGTAGCTCGTGCTGCATTCACATTCGCTTTGAATGAAAGGTCTGATACTCAGTCCCCCTTAATGAATGAATGAATGAATGAATGAGTGAATGATGAATGTAATTTCTTCACCCGATGACATCCTCCCTTCTTCACTCAGTACAGTTATAATAATAATAATAATAATAATAATAATAATAATAATAATAATAATAATAATAATAATAATCCCTATTAGGAATGTGAAGAAGAGCAAGGTATCACTATGATCACTATGATCCTCGCCATCAGCACCCATCACGTGATAAGGGGAAAATCTCGTCAAAAGGCCAAGAATAAGAAGATAAAACGAAAGATAACAAGAAAAAAAATCTGTTTTAATCGTATATTTATCCCATAAGAGATAATATAAGAAGAGAAGGAAGGAGAGGGAGGATCATCAGGAGGAGGAGGAGGAGGAGGAGGAGGAGGAGGAGGAGGAGGAGGAGGAGGAGGAGGAGGAGGAGGAGGAGGAGGAGGAGGAGGAGGAGGAGGAGGAGGAGGAGGAAGCAAGGACACCTCCATAGACAAGGCGTTGGATCAGCAACCCCGCCCCGTCAATACATGCAGAAAACTGGCAATGATCTCTTGTTACAGTTGGTGTTGTTGCAATACATTTAGAAGACAGTGATGTGTGACCAGCTTAGAAGACCTTTAACTTGCCAAATAATCTTCCATACAATAAAAATCGTCATGTAAAAAAAAAATAAAAATGAAAGACTAGAGTGAGGAGAATAGGAAAATATTAAACATATGCATGAGTAAAGACCGATATTCCAGTTGTAATATCAAGACATTGATCTGTAAAGCTTTCAAGTATTATTGTAGTCTCGCTTCTGAGCACTGCATTACTATCACTCCCAAGGAACGCATTCCACGCGTTTATGGAATGAAGCAAGCTCGTCTGGCAAGAGACTAAGCAGCGATAATTACCCCATCTATTTCTCCTCTCTTTATTGTGTATTTTCGTTCTCAACTTCCCGTGAGAGACCATGAGTCTAATCATTTGTTGTTTCTACTAGCGATATGCACTCTACTCCATTACGACATGATGCTTAATTCTTGGAGTGCTGGGTGAGCCTCCATCTCGAGAATGCAGATTCTTCAGGAATGTAACTTAACTGAGGCAGTGTTGCTTATTCATTTCCATTTCTCTTTGTTTTCCTTTTATTTACCTTCCCCTGACACGGTTTCCTTTCGTCAGGGTACTCTTCTAAACTGTTCATTTCATTACATATTCCTTTTTTTCTGCTACTTTCCTTTTTCTGGTATCATATCAGCGTATTCCTTTGGGAGAAGGATGTTTATTGCCCTGCATCTACTATAAACTGAGAGCTTGTCCTACTGTATTTGCTTGTTTGCTTATTTTTTTGCTTTACATGATCGACAACAAGTTACGAATAATTTCGGACAGTGTAGGAAGACAGCATGTATTATACTATCATGGAATTATTTCCAATATGCAAAGTGAAGGAAAGAAGGCTCTTTGATACTGGAATTGGTGAGATCAAGCAATACAGAATATGGATGGCAAAGCTCTTGAAAGAAATTAGCTCGCACTAATTCTGAAAGAGCAGCTGTTAAAGGAGATGGAAGAGGTTTCCTAGGAAATTTGGACTGATGGAAGGTAAGCAGACTATCATTTTGATCATAAATATCATTGCCTGGAAACCTAGGGTACCATTTGGAAAAATATTCACCTAAAAGATAAAGATCAGGTGACTTATATATCTCCTGGAAATTATGGAATTTCCAGAATCTTGAAGAACTGAATCAGGAAGGAATACAGTATGTGCTCAGGTACTCAACAAGGCACTAAGTGTGCAGGTAAGTCTTCCCTTGCCTTATTATACTAAACACTTCAAAATCAGTTATGGCTGACAAAGTTTCATTTCGCTATGGGGGAATGAATGACTTCGGTTGTGAATGGGGTGATATATCTAACATCTAATTCCTAACATATTAAGTTTATAATGATTCCATAGCTCCATAGTAAGTGCTGAAAGATGAAGACAGTTCTGAAACAATTAGGACCAACTAGAAGTTATCAGGAATGGAGCTAATTAGTTGTAAAGGACAATTAGTGTTTAGATCAGAACTACAGTAAATTATGACATGATGTTCGACTTTCCATCTACCATAGCAAGCACCTTTTGAATGGCTGAGTCTGATGAAGACTGCTTGCAATAATCGTTTATATAACTACTGGAAGACAAATCATTTTGTAAATGAGTAAATTCCACCTAATCATATAAACGCATAAGCCACTCTTACAAGGACACGCGCATATAGCTACATGCGTACAACATATGGCAAAATTATTATGTAGAAAACTTACTTGATGATAATGATCAATATGTTTTAATATTAGTTACTAGTGGTATTCGTTCTAATTCTGTTAATTTCAAGTTGATTATTCTAATAACACTGTCCCTGTTTATTTTTTCTTTGTTATACTTCGCCCCACTAGTCCTTTTTAACCTTCGTCCTCGTCTAAACTTTGCCGTCTCCAACTACTTACTTTTGTTTATTTTTATTCGTAAAACTTACAAGTAAATTAAATTCATAAGACATGATTTCCTACCCGAGTATACTCAGTGTCTTTGAGAAATTACGTTGCCTACCGATAGTATTCTGGAATCTTCTTTTCCTTTGAACACGTTGGTTATTTTGTTAACGTAGACGCCTAACCTTTTATGAATAGATTTCGCTTTACCTTGAGAAGATCCTCAAACGAGATTACTTTTTAAATCACTTCATTCGAGATTTGTTTTTATATAAATTTGGTTTATTGTAATTTCAGAAGAGGTTACCTTTCACTTTAATCTCATCCATTTTCTTTGAAAGAGTTAATTTTCATAAGTGAAGTCTATCGCTTTACACTTAACTTTTGATGTTCTTTGGGACGTATTGCAACATTACTTGAAGTAACCGTAACTTCCAGGGTGACAATAACATAAAACACTTTTCTATGCCACTCCACAAACTGCACTCCTGGAAAACTAAACCAGTTATACTAAATTCTAGAATTCCGACTAGGATTATTCATTTAACTCGAACTTGTTTTAAATTTATTTACATTCAGTCTGTAAAATTATCACTTAGCGAATGCAGATAAATTCCTTTCGTCCTAAAGAAAAGTCTGATCTAAATTCATTACCGGGAAACGTTAAGACAACACAGCAGATTCTGAATAAATATGAGGAGGCCTTTGGGACACATAAGAAATAATCATTGTGACAAAAAAGAAAAAAAGAATGGCGACATAGAAGAGAATTGCAGTGTTCTCCTATGCATGTCTTATTCATTCTTTACGATGAATATCCGGTTTGGCCAATATAAAAAGGGTCATAGGGCTTACATGGGATTTGTTATGCACATCCTTTAGTGCTTGCAAGAGAGTTCTTTACAAGCGCTTGATTCTGTGCATTATTGTACTTGAATGCTATATTGACTCTCTAAGGTTCATAAATATTCATACCAGTTATTTGAGTTCTTCTTGTGGTGATCAGTACACACACACACACACACACACACACACACACACACACACACATATATATATATATATATATATATATATATATATATATATATATATATATATATATATATATATATATATATATATATATATATATATACATATATATATAGGGCAAACAACATTACTATCTCCTCGCGTATCATAATGATCAGAGTACGTAGCTCCAGATTTCCAAAGAATATATCTGTAAGAGGATCTTACTTGTATCTACTTAATTTCGTAGGTTTTTACTCTTTTCTATTTCTTTTTTTGTAGTCTCGATTTTTATAATTTTTTTTTTCGTACTGACATAATAGTTTCTGAGGCAGAATACTGCCCTTTTCTAACATTTATATGGAAGCTGAGCCGCCTAACATAAATGCATTTTGCTTTAGCTTAAGGAGGTCCCAGTGGTATACATCAGGCCTTAACCCCTTTCAACAGCTGACCAATAGTGCCCGTAATTGCACAAGGCCGCTTAGATCTAACCGAGTACTATCCTCAAAGACTCCTCCATTATTTGCAGTGATTAACTGGATTGTGATTTATGCTTCAAGTCATTAATAAACTGTTTTGGGTCTCGATACTCTCTCTCTTTGATACATTTTTGTAACTCCATTGATATAAGTATTTGACTAACTATATTTTAACTTGCACCTCAGCCTCAAAACTCCTTAAATCTTCTCCTGAAAGCATTGATATTGTTTGTGAGGGAGAATAAACCTGAACATCGATTTTCGACGTCGGTTTTGACTATTCCACGAATGAGACCCCCTTTGATATGTGACTGCATCAACATTTAGTAGTGTTTCAGAATAACGGAACATTCTTTCGGCGATTAATATTCACGAAGAAGTAGAGGGTGCAAGATGCTATTATGCCACTTTTTAATGCAAAATGTAATGTTGTCTTCATATACTTGGTTTTATTTTCACTTTTTTAACCTACAGATTCTCCTGAAGGTTGAAGACGACTAAGATTTCTATAATAATGTCAGCGGAGTAAAATGCAATCAAGGGAATTAAAAGTAACGAATCACAAGAACACTCACACACACACACACACATCTTGTTTTACACACACACACATATATATATATATATATATATATATATATATATATATATATATATATATATATATATATATACTATGTGCGTGTGTGATGGCAGCATATTCCGATATTCGGTAGAGTGAGCGACTGAATATCACCATCTATGTTTTATTCAGATGAAGCTGTTCCGCTGGTTTTACAGGGCCGTAGTTTCTATTACAGAGTTTAATCAGAAATTCCATGGGTGAATAACTCTGGCCATAACTACACTCGTTTTTCTTTCAGAGTTTTACAGGAATAGAGACGCTTTTGAAACAACTCTTATTAATATAAAACAAATCACCGCAGATCAGAATTCGAATTAAAAATAATTTTTTCATCTATT
>NC_089786.1:33068127-33155627 GCF_040412425.1 Macrobrachium rosenbergii
AAAAGGTAATATGGTCATAAGGATAGTGTTATCTTGAAAAACAAAATAGTACGTAAATTAACACAAACTCAGATTGAAAACTTATAGAGAGAGAGAGAGAGAGAGAGAGAGAGAGAGAGAGAGAGAGAGAGAGAGAGAGAGAGAGCTTAGGTCTGAACGAATGTTGTAGTCATTCAGTGAATTAATAACTTCAAGGTAAAACTTTACGTTGATGAACTTTTGGATTTTTCTTTCAAGATTTCACCCCTGTTCTTGTAGTCTGAAAAAATATTCTCGACTTATTTACAATTTCTGTGAAAGAATAGTGATTTGGTTGGCTATATGTTGTCAACTGCCAACCATCTTACACAATACTGCGATGGAAATGTACCTGAATTCGGCGGATGAATTTACAGATGAGCTGCAATTGACAATTATTCTTCTTCCTGGCAATGCGTGTAGAATACTCAATGAATTGTAAATAAAGACTATTATTATTATTATTATTATTATTATTATTGTTGTTGTTGTTGTTGTTGTCGTTCAGGGTGGTTTCATTAGCATGTGCGTATTCGAGTCACTACTTACAAGGTAGGAGTTCTGATCATCCAACTGAATTCAGGGATTACAGCAGTCAGCGAGTCCATGAAAAAGTCTAAGGAAATGAAACTGGAAGGATACAGTCGCTAATATTTGTGTGTGTATATATACAGTATATATATATATATATATATATATATATATATATATATATATATATATATATATATATATATATATATATATATATATATATATATATGTGTGTGTGTGTGTGTGTGTGTGTGTGTGTGTGTGTGTGTGTATGTGTGTGTGTGTGTGTATGTATGTATATGTATATGTGTATATATGTGTGTATATGTATATATATATATATATATATATATATATATATATATATATATATATATATATATATATATATATGTGTGTGTGTGTGTGTGTGTGTGTGTGTGTGTGTATTCGATACTGTGTAACTCTAGTTTTCTGATGGAAATAGAGAGGCGCGAGTCATTGAAAACCAGTGCCTGTCAACGAATTTCCTCTATTATGCTTTCTTGCTGCAGTTTTCCTGGATGTTGACAACATTTTTCTTCTTTATCTTCCAGAATCTTTTTCGTATGAAGTCAGGCCACTGAATAGGGTGGAAGGGACGGAGGGAAAAGTAGGGGAGAAGACTGTCAGGAGAAAGTCCATTAGTAAATCAACCTAGTGTAGTCTCTGGCAGCAACGCAAGACTGATCTTGCCTCCTGTGTTCTATGGCAAAATACTAGAAAACATTCGAAGAGGATGAGTTTTCTTTAACGACATTACTCTGAGGAAGATTAAAAGCAGCCACGCCCCATGTAAAAAAGAAGAAAAGACATGGAGAAATATCACGATAACAAGAAAGTGTAACATGCAATACCATGTTTTCGTAAACGTTCTGCAAACATTCATTCTTAATGCATCAGGATTCTGTCAATGGAAGAACAATGTGTTGACAAGAATAACACAGAAGCTTTAATGAAGACGAAAAAGTGTTGTTCACGAACCATCGCAGAAAACGAGATCTGAATACTTTCAAAATTTTTAGTTCTTGAAAATGAGTAAACGAAAGTATTTGTGTATGGATGAACTTTCACATGTATAATTTTAACCAAAACCACGAGATGAAACAGAATAATCACTATAAAATTAAATTTAATTACTATTATGTAGTAGTCGAAGACCGTGAATTTCTCAGATGAAATAGAGACTTATATTACTAAAAGAGTTTTAGCTACAACGTAAAAATGCAATATCTTTCAGAGTCTGCATTGCCCTAGAATTACCTATATGAGAAGAGTGTATAAACACAGATTGACGAAGCCTTCATCGGGCGATAACGATGAGAAAACAAGTTCGCAGTCAGTGGTGATCGATGGAAATAAGAAAGATCTTAGCTCAATTATTCGTAGGGGAAACGATACCAAACTACACACGGTTATGATTTGCATCTTAACAGCATCAAAACGATGAGTTCAAAAGTAAAGTATGTGCTGTAGCAATATTCATGGATACTGCACCAAGACGAGGACAGATGCTCGCTCGCTCACACACACACACACACACACACACACACACACACACACATATCGAGCTACAAATACCGTTTAATATAGAATTCACTACACACTGGGACTACCTTAACCGGCTGGTCAAACTCATTGTCTATCACAACGAATCAAACACCAATATTCTGTGAGAACTGGCCAAATATTGAATGCGTTATTCGTGCATTTGAGAGATTGAGATCATCCTGTTAACTGGAGTGACGTAAGATCCTTAGTCCCGTGTAAAGACACAGTTAAAAGGTATATCACTGAATCTTGTTTTATCAAGTCAAACAATGGAAGTGTTCTAAATTCAAGTCTTGGTTTCTTTGAACTCGATGCCTTCATAATTAAAAAAGTTGTTGATAATTATAAGCAACAAAATTCGTATTCGGTTTTATAAACGTGTTTGGATTTTGTATGGCTACACTTCTGTATCTCTTGCGGTTAAGTCTATGGTTTTAGTTCGTGACCGCATGATCCCGGGTTATCCTGGATTATCTTTGTTTATTACCCTTTGGCAATTAAACATCTGGTATTCTTGTTCTTTTTGTTTACCTTGTAACCTTCTTTTCAACTGGGTCTCATTTGTACCCCGAAAATGTCAGGCTGTTCTTGCCTCTTGTGCTTTTACCCTGCAGAAGGCACAGCGCCAGAAGGGGATAGCCTCCCTGTTCTCAGTTGCTTTCTAGGAGAGGAGTTGTTAGCCCCATCCCCTCTCCTTGACCCCACTTCACGCTACCTATTCACAGCTGACTTGACTGGTGGGTGGAAGGTTGGGATTACACCACAGGTCTTTCGAATTCGACCCTATCATTTCACTAATGAGCTAATACTTCATGTTAGCATCCACGTAACTACTATTCATAATGTTAAGTTAAAAAAAAAAAGTGGTGAACGGATAACCCATTATCAGTTAGACTAAACTAATGATTCACCTTTCAAGTTTAGTGAATGACGTCAGTGTGGAATACCGAGACAACAGAAGAAATCAATGCTTCGAAAAAGGGAGGAGGAGCAAGGTGTTAAGAGAGCAAGGATCCCGATGAGGGAGACTAACGTTCTCAGTTATAAAAGCGAGAAATCAGAGGTTGAAAACTTGCCACGGGATCCTGCTCGCTTTTCTCTGGTGGTCAAACCAGTGTTGCTCAACTTCGCATGATTATCACTTAACGCTTAGCGAACCGAATGTGACAGCAACTAACTAATTCATACTTTGTGTCAACTTTGTACCTTCCTACATTTGCATTTAGGATTTGTACTCCTAATATTTGCTATTATCTTCCTGATTGCCACGTTACCATTATGCATCAGTTTCATGCATCTAAGGATTTTAAGGATTTTCAGTAATGGTTCTTGTAGTCGCAAGCAATTAAAGATTAGTTTTCATTTTTCCAGTTTTATGAATTTAATTCGTTCCCGTAATTTCTATTCAACTCGAAATACGTCGGTTTTCAGTGTTTAATAATTTCCGATTCTTTACTCAGTCTTTAGACTGTCAGGTTATTCAGGTTTAAATATAAAAACAATAATTTTCGGTCATTAAACGATTGCACATTCAAGAAAAAATTTTTACTTGGTCCCTTAATTAAGCATTTCCTGCGGAAGTCATTCACTCCTATCAAGTGACTAATTATTGGCGCTGTTTACTTTTCAGTGCTTTTTATATAGCTCATTTAGCTTTTCATCTTTCAATTCTCAAAGACCAGTTAACTGTTAAATCATGACTAAGGTTCAAGACTAAACTGCAAGGTATGATTCTGGTTCAAAAGTAGTTGTAACATATCTCGTCTCTTTTTATACAATTCCGTCACTTTAAATCATACCTTTTCGGATTTTTTCAGAACACTGTTCTTATTAACAAAGTAATTTACAGATGTCATTACTATCTCACGATCTATTTGTCGGCTTTCATATTTTCAGACAAAAAAATTACTTTTTTCAATTTTCCTATCATTGAGTTACACTTCAACATTAGTTATTTAATGACGAAAAATAATTGTCTTATTCAAAACCCTTCACCACATGTCATATTGCTCAACATCCAAAGAAACTCATGTTTATTTGGCAAATCTGGCTAGCAGCTTGCATGGGTTACTTCCGTAAACATTTTCAAAGCGGTGTGAAAGGAAATCAAATGAAACGAAAGAAAAACAAAGATCAGGTGTTATCAGCTGTAAAAAGGAACTGGAACAGAAAAAGGCCACAACGAAAGGAAGAGGAGAGACAAGCAACAAAACGGCTACTAAAGAAGAAAAAAAAGCAACAGCAACGATTATCTCTTGTTGTAAATGCACAGTACTGAGCCCAATAACTTAGAAACCTGAACTAAATGGTCACCTACTCTTTCAACTCAGCTGCTTCGGTACTTGGTTGCATTTCAGAATAAAGCCTCACATGTTAAAAAAAAACACCTGGGCGTCCTTAATGGTATGACGAATAGAGCTGTTAAAGGAGCAGAAAAGGAATAAAGGTAAAAATCTCTCCAAATTCCGTGAATTTCAGTTTGACGAATTATTTAGGAAATAAATAAAGAAAAACCAATATGATTGTTAAAGAGTGGAATTTGAATGTCTAATATTATATGAAAATATGAAAAGCAAAGATTTAACCTGAAAAAGGAAGCAAGGGGAAAACAAAAAGAAAATAAAAATAAATGAAGTGCCCCAATTTCGGGAAAACCCTTAAATATCTAAGTCTTGCAAATAGTAATATTTCCGTTGTGAGTTTTTACCGGACTTTACATGATAAGGTTCTCATTATTATAAGACAATGTTGAGGGGACGTTACCACTCCACCTTCACAATGTTATTTTGTGATGTCTTTGTCATATGATGCTGGGATCTAATATCGAATAACCCTCAACATTTTATGGCTCACATTAATGGTTACAAAATAAAATTTACCTCATCCAGTCTTACAAAGGAGTTATCTGGTGACGTCGTAATTGTGTGATAATGGTTTACTGAACTTTATGCCACATAGCCTTCAGCATTTCATAATTTTCTTCTTCTACTGTTTCAGCCTAAATAACATTTTCCTCTGCAAATATATAACATTTATTTACATTGTCCATACATCCTTTCCCTTCAATTGAGGACGATGAATTTCATCAAAATCTTCTAAAAACCTCTTTATGAATCAATTTTCAGCAAATTTTATAATTCTATAATGTCAGGATAAGAGAGAGAGAGAGAGAGAGAGAGAGAGAGAGAGAGAGAGAGAGAGAGAGAGAGAGAATTGTGTTGATCTTCACATCTCACAAACAGCAATTTCTCATTTCCCAGAAGACGCAAATGACAACAAAGCAACGCTCATCCGGGTCGCCCTACCCTCTCTCATCATAATCTCATAAGACTTAAAAGGCTTCACTTTTCGGAGATAATTAAGCTTTTGAAATCTCTTTTCCATGAAATTCTTTTCTATTTCTTTTGTATTTTTTGAGCGACATATTTTAGCATTCTAATTACACCGCCATGTGTTTACGACCTTTCACATGACTCCACTGAAAACTGGTGTTGAAGGGGTTTGGTGTCAGATGGGTTAGGTCAGGAAGAGGTCAGCCTCCATGGTGTGATTTAATTCATGTCATGAAGTTTTTTGAGGCAAGTTCTTAGAAAATGTTGACACGTAGCTTCATTCTTTGCACATTCATAGGTGGCTTGTCCTGGGGCTATCAGATTACCTCACATGATGTTTTAAGGCTGAAAAAAATACGTAATGAATCTGTATTTAAGTGATAGAAATTATTATCTGAAATGATATTAAGGGAACATAGGAGATTTGATCTCAAGCTTTTTAAAAACTCTTACCTCTACCAATATCATTATCATGAAGAGACGTTTAACCAGAACACAGAGTCGCATTTCTGACTTGCAGGGTTTGTTCGAAATGCGTCGGAAACTTGAGCAAAGTGAAATTAAAGAACTTGGACAGTTAATTTGTAAGGGACCAAAGTGAGTAATGTTGAAGAAAAACAGAGAAATCAGTTTAGCTACCAAACTGAAGGTACAACGAGTAACACCTTTGTAGCAGTATGAAGTGCATCGTGTGATACATGTTTTACGCATGAAAAAGACAGAAGGTGCTGCTGTGCAATGAGAACAGTTCTAATGCGAAAGGTAAGTGTGGTTTTCACTATTGCCATGACTTGCGGTCCAGAAGAAAGAAGAATGATTCTTCTGGTTGAATATCTTTTTTAATTCTGCAGATTTCCTCCAAAACAGCTGAATAGCACCCCTCCTCCAAAATAAAATGAAAATTACGTAAGATAAAAAAATGACAGTCGAATTAAAAGGATAAACTTATTTGCCAAATACATTTAAATTGATAATTGCTGACGCTACATATTAAAAAGTAAAATCCAAGCATTCAGTTGAAAAGGGAGACCTCAGAATGAGAAAATTCTGGATTTCTAGGTATAAAACCAGGGAAATTAGGCACTGAATATATTTCTCTTGGACAACTTTATGGCCAATAGAAAAGATTCGTAATCTTCTTGGGTCAGATTCTAACTGGTGTAATTAGGTTAGAATTTTCGATTTCCTATTCTTTGAATTTTATGGGACGCTTTCAGAGAATTTTGAAGTTATGCTACTTGAAGATTAAAGGATAGATATTACAAATTATGATGGCACATATTGTACTGTATTTTCGACGAATTAATGGCTGATGTCATTTGGTAATTGAACAAATAAAAAATGCGCCGAATTTTCCTCGGCGCAATCGAGTTTTCGTACATCGTATAATCAAGGCAAGCGGAAATAGATCTATCTTTCGGCGGACTAGGTATAATGCCGTATGAGCCGCGGCCCATGTAACTTTAACCATGGCTCTGTGGTGGCCTGGCCTATATCATTGCCAGACGGACGACTATGGCAAACTTAACCTTTAATAAAATAAAAACTACTGAGGCTAGTGGGCTGTAATTTGGGTATGTTTGATGACTGGAAGGTAGATGATCAACATGCCAATTTGCAGCCCTTTAACCTCAGTAGTTTTAAGATCTGAGGACGGACACGAAAAGTACGGACAGAGAAAGTGCGTACAGAAAAAGTGTGGACAAAAAAAAGTGCGGACAGAAAAAGCGCAGACAGAAAAAGTGTGGATGGACAGACAAAGCTGGCACAATAGTTTCCTTTTCAGAAAACTGAAAGTGACAGACCTGAGTTCGCTGGTCTATTTCTAAAGCAAAGGCGAGGGAGACTTAGCGAACGCAATGCCAATAAAGCTGGAAAGCAAATGCCACAAAGTAGTCCAGGCCGGAGGAAAACTCGAACATGGGAGCGAGGAGTAAAGTAAGGGAGAGGTTCAATTCCTACGGAAGCCATATTCCTGCTTCTTCGAGGATGAAAGGCTGGAAGAAAAAAAAGAATACAGAAATGGGATGAGAATTCCTAAAATTCGCCATGAAATAAAAAGAAGAGTCACTAACCGGACAATTATGACAGAGGGACACGCACAAATACATTCCAATCTCAGAATTGTGTAAATTAGACGAAATTCTTCACACCCCTCCCGCCCTATTATTTTTCTTCAGTCCTCGCAGGATCCTAATCAGCTTCCTCAGGTACAAGGATGAGGTCGATCAAACTGCTCAGCCAACAAAGGCAGGAAATCGCCATGAGAATTCGTCACATGAGAGATTTTCTGGTTATTTTGTCTCTTATCTGGGATTACCTCAGTAACACTGCATTTCTCCACAAATAAATAGCTACCGTTATGAGAGATTTGAGGTTATACTTCCCAGATTTCGTTATTGTACTTAGACAACACGTTCTTCATGTTACTACAAAATATTATCAGGGTACTTCACCTATATCTTAATTGTGTGATATTTAGATTAGCCTCACTTTCATATAATTCGTGAACAAAACGAATCGGCATGTATCGGCGACAAAATGTTTACCCTAGTAAGTGTAACCGAAAAATTAGTTTCTTTTTAAAGCTAGCATGCCTATAAATCAATCATTTACAACTGCTTATATCCTTCTGTTATTAAAACAAGGCGCCATTCCTTTCTTTTAGAGCTTTCTCCCCTGTAAATCTTTTATTGACTGCTTCTAATCATCAGCTATTCCTGGCACAAGAAAGGAAATCACCAATCAACAGAAGACACCTCGCCGGTCATAGATAATCCTCTAAAGTCCCTGAGATAATCTAGAGGACACATTCTTCACAAAGCTATGTGATTTCCAAAAATATTCAGTGATTTATAACGAATCTTCGAAATAAAATGAGACGAAAAGTGAGGGAAGAGGAGGGCCATCCTTACATTTTTGGAAACCAAGACAAGGGAGGAATATGAAATGCAGAGGATGAAAACCTCAGAAAAATGAATATCATTAACAGATGTTCAGTTATAGCTTCACTATGGACTATTTATAAACTTGAGGCTGGTGCTTCGTACTGTCAGACGACTTCTGCGTTTAAAGTGAACAAATATCAAGAAGATGGTATTTTTGACTCTGATCGGAAAAAAGTGGCAAAACGCTAAGTAAAACAAATAAGGTTAGGTTCAATGTTCGTTTCACAATTTCTGATTAGTAAACAAGCGCAAGCTTGTCTGTAGAGCGTTCAATTAGTTAAAAGCAGCATGCGAAAAGAAAATGAGAGCACAATATAAAAATACTCCGCGAAACAATGCAAAGCAAAGTGGAAATGGAAACAACGAAGAATCCTTCTGGAATACTGCAGCGAAGAGAGAGGGAGAGAGAGAGAGAGAGAGAGAGAGAGAGAGAGAGAGAGAGAGAGAGAGAGAGAGAGGTGTAAAGATAATAGTCTTTACTTATAAGCTTTATGTAAATCGATTTTGAGAGCAGAATTATGGAAGAAAAGCTGCCGAAAATACGAGACAAGGAAAGTTGCGCTAGTGGTGTTAATTGGCGTCAGACTCGAATTCATTTGCAATTAGTATAGTACATTAAAACTATCCTCAACTTCTTTCAATATTCCCTCCAATTATGCTGGCTGTATCTGCACGCTTCCCGAAGTTTCCAACCTTCTTAGTCCATATATTTTATGCAAATTATGCTGAATTACATGTGGGGAATTTATTTTCATAAGATGTTAATTTTAATTGAGGACTGATGAACCTGCTGTGTTTCTGAGAAGACTTATGAAATCTACGGGGCAGTTAAAGGCTTTTTATTGTATGACATGTGATAGTTTGTTCAAGTTTCCTCTTGTGTAGAGGACTGGACTGGACTGAGATAATTTAAGTGAAGATATATGTTTATACCAGAATTGCTATGGGATGATTTAGGTTGCAGTTTCTTTCAGGACGATTACCTTCATCAAGAGGATTAAAAAGCAAGAAAGGAAAACCGAGTTACTATTGCGATTAAGCCTTGAAACGTCAGGTTCTTTCAAACTTTACATAACAAAAGCAGTACCGCACCAACTACTGGGAACAGGGTCAAAAATATAAAAAAGAAACTTACAAGAATACAGTGTATATTTAATTGCAGGAAATCCTGCATTCACTCAACTTTGCACCTCGTAATACTAAATCACAAAAAGCAAAGTAGGTGAAGACAAGGGGAATGATGTGCAAGACAGGACTATAAAATACGTGAGCACGCATTCGGTGAATATCCTTTGAAATAAGGTCGCTGATGGCTGGTCCGTAAAAGGCACATATGGTCAGTGGCGAATTTACTTACAAAACTAATGAAGCTTAAGCGTCAGGGGCCCCAGTCCTGAGGGAGCCTGAAACAGATTTTTTTTTATCAATAAATTTTACAACAAATCGATGGAGTTTTATTTGGTATTTGTTACTAATACAAGGATACTTTAGTGACAGAATCGTAGGCCAAGGGGTTGAAGTACTCAATGTTTACCTTATAATATGTTCTAATACCCATTGCAATTGGTCTGAAAATGTTCCTGTAACGATTCAATTTTTTTGCTTGTCCCAAATGTAATTTGGGAACCTAAGTGGGTAATTCCAGTCGACTGTTGAAGGTTCGCATCGATTGTCATCGGGTTGTCAATCGCCTGACAGGAGTAGTTTTACCTAAGAAGAAATTCTCTGCAATACGCAATAAAATGTAAGCACATATTCTGTAGAGTGATTTCAAAATCCTACCTGAAGCAATAGATAACCGGTCATTACCCATTCTCGAGTCCCTCTTCATTAAACAGTTATCACCAACCCTCAACAACCATTCAACTGCTGTACCATTAAACATTGCCTAATAGACCATTTGTCCATTTTACACTTCTCGCCTCTCTGTTTGCTTCCCCTGGTGTCAAAAAATAATTTATTCAGTCTTTAATATGGATTCTGCGCCGGTGAGTTCTCGTCCCGATTATTCTTTACATTTTACTTTTTCTAAATATAGACAGAAATTTTGTGCTTGTTAGTATTAATGTTAAATACCTTTTGCTACTGTCTTTGGGAATTATGTCATTTTCTCAGACGTTAACTCGCGGTTTTTTCTGGTTAACATTCCGTTTTTTTTTTCTCTCTCTCTCTAAAAAGTTAGTGTCAACGTGCTTAGTAGCTGTGTTCTTTAATGCTAATTTCGTATTTCATTACTTGCCATTTTGCTTTCATTTAAAATCTAAACGTCCCTGATGAACTCATTACTTTTTTTTGAAAGAATGATTTACTATTAAGGAAACAATCGTTCTGGAAAAAAAGCGGAAAAGTTTCTAGCAAGAAGTAATGTGATAAACGAAATTCATTATGAAATAGATGAGAATTTATGGATTTATTGAAGAAGTTACCACGGAAATAGGAAGGTTATAGAATTTTTGCTGGGAAGAAGAGCGATAACAGAAAGTCGATGCTAGAAAGTGATATTAGTAAAGATAAAGGCGAAAAGGGTAGAAATACTGATAAAATTGAAAAGATATAAGATGATACACTTAAAATGATACGAAAAAGAAAATGCTTGAGATAAAACTCAGAAACTAAATCAATAGTGCATCAGGAAAGTCAGGTGAGAAAAGAATCAAAGATAGGGTAATTAAAGAGTTAAAGTGAACGTAGATGATGAGATGGAAAAGGAAAACGAAAGTAAATTAGGAAAAGCGTTTTTATAAGGTAAGATAGATAAGTAAAATGCAAATTGGGGTCATTGTTAGAAATAATGATTGCATGCAATCAAAGTAATGTCGTCAAGTTTGAGATGACTCTAGAGTAACTTTATAAGGAATGGTTTTTTGATAATCATTTTTTATTAGTTCCTTTCATTTATTATCTTTTTTTATATGCATTATTACTTTCTGTTTTTAATTCATTAAGTACTTTGCATCCATGAGTTGACAGCTGTTAAAAGGCTGGAAACCTCGCATGCTGTTTAATCTTATTTAATCTCCCTACTACTGGATCACTTTGAAAAATCCCTTCGTCGATTTTTTATTTGTTTTGCTCTGAGTAAAACTGACAGGAAATACAATCACCATTTTTATCAAAGGGCACTGAATGTTTTCCCAGGATTTTGACAATCTCAGTGATCACTAAAATCATCAAACAGGCCTTAAGTTTTTGGTTTCGTTGTTTATTTAATTACGATATTTTCTAATATCAAAACGGTGTTGCACAGAATCATATTTTAAAATTTAAAAATGATATGATAAATAAGGCCATTAGTAAAGAACTTTTTTACAGAATAATACAATTAGAAATAGATAAATAATCTTATATCTGTTATAGAAGAATGAATAATAAACTGAATGAAATATCATCGAGTGCTAACCGGTGAAAATGGACTATTGATAAATCTGTCACTGTCTTGCCAAAATTTAAGGAAATGATTTGTCGGAAACCAATCAGGTCCTCAAGATTAAAAGAACTGAATGATCTATAACAACTTTCTTTTCGTTGAAAGGTAAGAGCCAAAATACTGATCAGTCAGTTAAAGAGGGCAAAAAAAAAATGCTTCTCCAGATACTTCATGTTGTTAGATACTGAAAATTGATCCGAAACTGAGCAACTTCAGTTTGGTCACCCTTGATGTATTCTTCTGTTCTGTTCAGTTAAACTAATAATTATATGAGTTGATTCCTTTCAGTTTTCTGAAAATAAAACTATTGTGCCGGCTTTGTCTGTCTGCACTTTTTTTTCTGTCCACTTTTTCTGTCCGCTCTCAAATCTTAAATTACTGAGGCTAGAGGGCTGCAAATTGGTATGTTGATCATCCACCTCCAATCATCAAACATACCAAATTGCAGCCCTCTAGCCTTAGTTTTTTATTTTTATTTATGTTAAAGTTAGCCATAATCGTGCTTCTGGCAACGATATAGGATAGGCCACCAACGTCCGTGGTTTAAGTTTCATGGGCCGCGGCTCATACAACATTACACCGAGACCACCGAAAGACAGATTTATTTTAGGTGGCCTTGATTATACGCTGTAGCGGCTGTACAGGAAACTCGATTTTTTACTTGAAGAAACTTCCTTCGGCCTGCATTTTTTTATTCATTTATTTTCGTTCGTATTTCCTCTGTACACTGGAAAAATCATCCTGCCGAGGAGAGAAGCTACGCTTTGTGGAGGAGTGCCGATGATAATCTTTGGGACTTTTTGAGGACGAAGATATTCGTCGATAATACACAGAAATGCATAAGAAAGGAGTGAGAAAATAAAGCGAATTTCTAAGTAGACAAAGAAATTAACTAGGAAATTATTTTATAAAAAAAAAACCTGAAGTAAGACTCGTAATATATAAGCTGAATATTTGCAATGAGTTTTAAGTCAACAGTTTCGTTATAAGATGAGATATTGAACCTCATAAACACTTTTTGCGATTGCAAGAAAGATTTTTACCTTATGCTTCTGTTTCAGTACCTCGTGCTTTCATGCATATGAGAGAGAGAGAGAGAGAGAGAGAGAGAGAGAGAGAGAGAGAGAGAGAGAGAGAGAGAGAGGTGAAAAGAGAAATGAGAAAATTAAATTATCCCCTCTTTAGCTTCTTGTTGATGGTACTCCCGACTGGCATCCCAAGCATTAATGTTTCCTTTGTGCTAAAGGTCAGAAAAGTACTAATCATCTCCTTTATCCTCTTTAGACTAAGATCCTTCTAACGATATAGTCACGTTCCCCACATAATCACGATAAATCTTTGAGAATAATTTCCTTCCCATATTGCGAGCAAATACACATGCGCGTGCAAATATACATTAACACACACACACACACACACACACACACATATATATCTATGTGTTATATATATATATATATATATATATATATATCACCCTAGGATCAGAGAAGACCAAGGTCAAGAGGGGTATATATTATCGGATATAAATATCATATAAATATACTATATTGTATATACTTGATAATGTGGACTGTTTGTATATATAAAAACTCCATAGATATATATATATATATATTCTATAATATATATATATATATATATATATATATATATATATATATATATATATATATATATATATATATATATATATATATATATATATATATATATAAGTTTCTCCAAACAATTTGCCCTACAAAACATCTTTTAGGTTAGTTCCAAATAGTCTAAATAAATATGATAATGCAATCGAGTTTTTGGATTAACAAATAAAAAGAAACTTTTATCAGCTTTATGGTTTCCAGAATATGCTCATATGAAACAATAATATATTTTCTTTAAAAAAAAATGGAAGTTCGTGTCTTTCCAGATTGAGCTATATGAACATTTTCTCGAGATAATAAAAGCTAAGCTTTGAATATTAAACAAAAGTCATTTCTAAAACATAAACAATTGAAGAAGGAAAACTTAGTTTTACATTTCTCTTTTACCCCTTCATCCTTCTCTTCCAAATATCGTGATTCCATTTCGCGCTTCCGCTATCCGTCTTCCGGAAGAATGAAAGTAATAAAAATGAGGGTAATAAAGAATGATAATCCTCCTTGATTTTACTGTCGGGCGACTAACGACTCGGTTATATGTAAATTATGTTGAAATTGAGCCCAGGCATCATGGAATGACTGTCGACCTACGGCTCCCTCACATAGATCTAGTACGAACCCTTAAACTAGAACGGCCATGGTATAATTTTTGATACCATTCTTGAGAAAGCATGATATGTACACAATAAATGTTACACCTATTAAACTATGTGACTTTTATTATGTCATAACATTACCTTTCGCCAAAATTTCAGAGAGATAATAGTTTTAGATATATAGATATATAGGCCGTGGTATCATTTCTGAGATCTTACTCGGCGCCTCACAGTGAAGGCTTTTGTAACAGGTTTGTAAATCATTTGCTTATTACTGAGCAATAATATCAGCGCTTTGAATTTTGCTATATATTGATCACATTGTGATGCACTGAAATGAATGACTGAGCTCAACACTCAAGATTGGAAGACAAGTAAAAGAAGGAGATTGCAAATTATGTATGCCAGAGGTTTGCTTGCCAAAGGACAACCAGTTGATCAAATATCTTTGGGCATAAAATATTTCTCAGAATTAACAATAAAGAACTATTGAGGTTTATTAGATTTTATTAGATATCTGAAGGTTTTGAAAGGTTGACTAATAAGTTTAATTATTCTCAACCGTTTGGAATAGATTCATTGAAAATTGCAAAGCAAAATTATATGCAAATGCAAATATCATAACAGCTTTTTGATAACTAAAGCTAGATGCCCATTTACTAATTCAAATTTGGCGTTAAATTTTGGCTGGCTGTTGATTCTTCATCCAAGTATTTAGTAAATGGGTTTCGCTATTTGGAAAAAGATGCTCATCGTACCATCAAATCGTCTCTATCGGAGTTCGTTGTTCTTCAGCTGATGGATCCTTTCCTTGGAAAGGGCGTAATGTGACTACAGTTTTTCCGAATCAAATTGTTTTCGTCAACTGGAGAAAAGAAAACAAGTATAATAGGCACAATGAATCGCATACAGCTTAGCACCATTGCACTCAACTAAAATACTGAAAAATAACAATATGACACTTACAGTCTATCAAGGAAAAACAAACAACAATGTTCTGCTTCTAAACACAGTTCACAAAAATTGTCAGTATCTGAAGAAGGTAAAAATTCCCGATTCTGTAAATATGTACAATAATGAAACCAAATATGGTGTTGACATCATTGACCGATGGCAAGATTATACTCCACGAAAGTATCGTCCCGTCGCTGGCCTCTGCAAATGTTCTACAACGTCCTTGATCTTGCTGGAATAAATGCACACATCGTATATAAGGTGGTAACTGGCAAAAAGGTGTCTCGACGTGATTTATTTTACACCTGGTTGAAAATCTGCAGATGAAAGACACTGCTGAAGAATGCGGGTAATTCATGAAACAACAGTAATGTTGCATCTTCTTCACCTAAAACCAAGCGGCAATAAAAAAATAAACTGCACTCAGCAAAACCGCAGATTGACAAACAAAATATGTGATAATTAAAACGTTTTGTTTGCCATTGATTTTAGAACTGAAATAATTTGCAAGAAATGTTAAAATGTGTATAACATTATAATAAACATATTTTTTCAAAACATTTACAATATTGCTATAACAGGTAATTACAATTACACATACTTTTTTTATTAAAACTTATTTCTTTCTTAGTCAAATAACAATGTTCCACTTCGTAGATTTTTGTAATGAACTACAAACTTGTTTCATTTTTGTCAATGCATATTTATATAGTTAAAAAATAATAAAGAACGCTGTATATTTTATTATTATTTTCCTTTATTAATATAAATGTATAAACTTTGATTAAACAACATATAAACAAATTTGTGCTAGCATTTATGTTGAAACACTGATCGATCATAATTGCATAACAATATGCAACAATACTGAAGTAAGATGGTGGGTTCATTTTTGATACCAGCGGCCCGTGAAGAGGGTAAATTCTAGTGCTAAACCCCAAAAGGCTGATTCCCCTAAAAATAATGTTTTATCTTGTCGAGAAAAATAAGCGGTGTGCAATTAGTCCTGTGATATTACATTAGAAAAATCTGCTGCCAACGTTAAATTGGAACTTTTTCGGATACTAGGATTTTTTTAATACTCTTAGGAGAGAGAAGTAACGACAAATAGACTGCATATAGATCTTTGTGAGTCAAGAGTTTTATCGCTTTTCAGTTAAATTAGAGTTTCTCATACCAGGTTATGAAATCAAATTTTTATTTATAGAGCTCGGATATGGCAAAGATTTTGCAAGTATGATATTGATTTATGTATGTAGAAAAATAAATTTAAAATCTGTCCTGTATAAGGAACTGAACCTTTGTTTTTCTTTGTTTTGTTTTTTTGCAAGTATGGTGTTTGTTTGAAAATCTTTGGTAATAAATAATGAATTAGAAACAGGTATTATATATATATATATATTTTGAATATTTTTTAAAAAATATAAAACAATATATATATATATATAATTTTTTTTTTTTTTCCAAAAATATT
The DNA here is from genome assembly GCF_040412425.1 of Macrobrachium rosenbergii. NCBI lineage: Eukaryota > Metazoa > Arthropoda > Malacostraca > Decapoda > Palaemonidae > Macrobrachium > Macrobrachium rosenbergii. The sequence goes on from NC_089786.1 coordinate 33,084,626, forward strand.
TATTTTATTTCATATGAAAAATTTTATTATGCACGTACATTTAAAAATATATTACCGTGAAATCATTGTGATAATCAAATGGAAATGAAACAGTTTAACATAAATGACGTTACAATCATAAGTCCAAAGTAGGTTATAAGCATATGACAATCCCCCGTGATGCGTAACCTACTAGTGACTTTTTGTGCATAGGTTTATGCTAGAGTGCCTTGTAGGGGGGTTGTGTAGTCAGTGCACCTCATGCAGTGCACCGTAGGCATTGCTTAACGTTCTTTGCAGCGTGCCTTCGGCCCCTAGCTGCAACCCCTTCCGTTCATTTTACTGTATTTCATTTCATAGTCTCTTTCGTCAATCTTACTTTCCACCTCCTGCTAAAAATTTATTCATAGTGCAACTGCGAGGTCTCCCTCCCGTTACACCTTTCAAACCTTTTACTGTCAATTTCCGTTTCAGCGATGAATGGCCTCATAGGTTCCAGTGCCTGGCCTTTGGCCAAATTCTACACTCAATTCAACTATGTTAGAGTGCTGCGGCAGGAACCAGGCACCAGGCCCCAGGTGGTACAGGTACCCACTTTTGTAGAAATGTCCTCGGCCATGAGTTTGAAGATTCGCGTATAGACTCCGAATTCTTTAAATGCAATGTCAAACCTAATCTTGTAAAGCAAATGATGCTTGAAACTCACAGAAACAATGAACACTTGTTAGGAAGCGGGGCAGTTATAAACTTTGGTATTGTATCACGATATCGGACGTGTGATTGTTGCTGCTTGTCGAATACGACACAGGTCCTGACTGCATATGAATGAATGAGTGAATGGAATTATTGTTCATTACTCTGCATGATTTTTATAGCAAAAAATCGGATGAACTGAAAAACATAATTTGCCTAATATTGCTCATGGTAAGCTCAGTACCAATAAGGGCAAGTCTTCTGGAATAGGTAACGAACTGCATAACTATATCATGAAAAACCTTATTATTAAGTCAGTAGCTAAATAAAACGCACACATGAGATGAACTAATGTAAATAAATAAAAACTTAATAATTTAATTAATAATGAATAATAATATATATTAATAGTCAACGCCCTTCACCCTGGTTGTGGCCCACTACATCTGACTGTAAACCAGGTGGTAATTCATTACTTAGGTCATCAGGAACACACAGGATATTTCAGAATGGGACCGAAGATGTTTCTCTCCCTCCGGGGTCGGTCTCGAGACTCGTGGTCAATTTCTACAAAAGGTTTTCACCTCGAGGAGATCAGATGATGGTCTGCCAAGGGTCATTAGATTCTGCTATCTGTTTTTCAGACACCTTTCTAAAACACTCTCTCCCAGACACGGCTAACAACATTACCTTTCCGGAAAAATGAATACATCTCCAGCTTCATCCTGTTCCTTCCACTGTCTGGAAGCAATGCTGCGATTGGAGTGCTGATCGTTTTCCAGAGATTTAAATGTGCTCTTAATAATTTCATTTGTCCAAGAATGTCCCATCGAAAACAAGTTGGACGTAAAAGGTTCAGGAAATTGGAATAAACTTCAAATATCTTATAAAGGGAAGGATAGAAATTCTTTGGCGCCTCTCCTCAGAAGTATTTTTTGGTAAGAAATCCTTCCACATCAGATAAAAATGAAGTTCACACCAAACTCTAAACTTCATCTGCAATTCAGATTTCCTGTCTGCATCTTCCATCACCCGAGTCCTTTTTTTTTGGCACAAGCTGCCTGCCTTTTAAAGGTTATGGAAAATTAATGGTAACCCATTTTATTTCATATCTAATTTTCTCTGAGTTGTAATAATGGTTCTCAGTCATATCCTATGGGACTATAATCCAGTTTTCTACAAACTACTGTAATTATGAATCTATTCTAGTTTTCAGTTTTGCGATTTGATAAGAATAAGTTTATGACTCAATATTTGTTTTTAATACGGCATTAATGATCATGAGCTAAAATCAGGATGAATATGAGTTGGAATGAACATTCCAAAACATCGCTGAGAGTAGTTGTAAATTACTTAGATTTCTTGAAGTCTATTTATTCAGAAAGTTGAACGGGGAACCAAGAATGAAACTAATAGCCTTCCGCTCTAACCGGACCATGTTTGCTTCCATATAATTGAGAAGAGGTTAGTTCTAATGAAGCCGATAAGCAAACAGACACCGTTAATATGTCTTGCTAACAAAATAAAAGAGAAGAAAAACACTTATACGTTTTTTTGCGCGTTTCCAACTTGTATTGACATGTACAACATTTTACTCAGTCTGGTTATTTCGAATCACTTACAAACGCAAATATTTGAACACTGGAAGATAAACAACATGCATTACTTTGTTTTAATCCCCCCAAAATCTTGTGTCCCTGGAACGAAACTGCATCACAACATCTGTTTGAAGAAACAACGGAAGGATGGTTACGAGGGACACCGCTTCCATTATTTGGTTGGTCAACAAACGCTTCTTTATTCCTTTGAGTTTAGAACTGTCGGAAGAGAATGGACAAATATTGCTTTTCCTATGATTGGATTTATATGTTCACCCGTCCGTACTTGTCAGCCTTCGAAACAGTGAGTGTTATCATATTACCTGGATAATGGTTGCATGGATTTTTATAAATTTCTATTCAAACGCTCATTGCGTGACTTCCTCTAGAAAATTAATATTTGGTGCGTAATGGGGATATTTGACACGTCATTACCAAATTAAACATATAGTCCGTTATTCACTATAGCCCCCATTCAGATATTTAGCCTTCGAGGAAAAGAGATAATTAGGACACTGACTAATGCAACGGACTTCACTGATTCCCGAGGACACCGGGGACGTCGTAGAAATGAGAAAGAGAGTGAAACAAGACAAAAGAATTCCAGAAAATAGAAAATTTTCTTCAAAATGATTCTTAAGAGACAAACTCCGCGGTTTCTGTTCCCTTGTGCATTATGATGTTTATTGAGCGTCGCCCTAACTCTGAAGAAAAACATCTCTATAGGAAGGCCTCATTTCATTAACTTAGTTTTATGGATCTCTTTGTCATTATCACTCTTCTTCATTTTGTTTTTTGTTTCGCTTTGCATCAGGTCATTTGTTTTTATTTACGTGTTATCAATTTAATTACTATATCACCCATTACTATAAATAGATATTTAACGAGACCTCAATTGCTGTATACAGTCCAGAGGTTTACAACAAACCTCTTCTCTCTTGAACAGGACACAACAAAAGCTCGTGTTTGCACAGGACCATCCGTCCTCCTCAAAGTCCCCTGCGTTATTTTGAGTGATTCATAGGAGTTTGTTTTTCCTGTTGGTAAATTTCTAATTGGACAAAGGTTTGCCTAATAGTCCAGCTTCTTTTTTTCATTTTCAAGTAGAGTAATTACTGTCTTGTTTCTTTTTTAATTATATCCGATCTCATTATTATTTTTTTCAGACCACCATTAATATCTGTTTTTACTAACTTTTTTGCTTCTGTTCCTCAGTTCCAAAACCCAATCCTTTTTCCTTCCTACAAGTAATGGAATTACTTGCTGGATAAAATGAACAGGGATATTTTTATTCGACGGAGGCTCCGAATATTTCTTGAAGGTGACCGGCTTGCAAATTCCTGAGATGTATGCTATTGCACTAGCCCGGCTTTTTCGGGTGTGGGAAACATAAAGAGATTGTTTTCAATAAAATTTTATGGTCAGTTTTTAAGATGTGTCCCGGGAAAATGCGACCCGCTTTGAAATACGGCTGCATAAACAATTAGAAGTGTTTCTGAATAACACAATATTGTTGCAACAAAAATATTCGCTTGTTTACTTGTTTTTCGAATAGACCCGATTGATTGCTACTTCATGAGTAATAAAATGAAATTCACGGAGAAATTTTGGATGAAATTTTGTATTATGTTATCTTTTTAAATCCGACTTTTTAGGCATAGAGAGTAACTACAAATAACCTTTTATGCATGATGGCTATTTGCGACTGACCAAGACCTTTTCTGTCACTGAAACTACCGTTTTCATTCTTTCAAACTGGCTTATGGACATTGATTAACCCTTTCGTAGCGGCAAAAGAGGAGGCTTAAGAGGAGGAGCGGCCTGTATCGTATGATAATCATGATTTCGCTCTTTGACATTTGAACGAATTTCGCGGGAAAACGTTCAAGTCACTTGAATGAGCAAAAATGAGTATATGGCAACACTTGTTCAGGATACGAGGCTAACTTGACATTTCATGGTAGAATGTACTACACCTCCCCGCCCCAGTACATCTCATATATATTTACCTACTGTAGTATATCTGCTGCAATTGTAATTTTGCAAAATGAAATACAAAAAATATTAGAAGGAACATGTATAACTCACTAAACGGTACACCTCCACATCCCAATACATCTCGTAGAATATTTGTCCATAAATATGCTCAGGGATTGTCACTAATTTTAGTTCTTACCTATTTAGATATGTGAGCTGTAATTGCAATTTTGCAAAAACAAGTAACAAAAAATATTAGAAAGAAAATGTATAACTCGCTGAAGTTTGCGTATTTCTACGGGTGCCTTGGAAAAGAGTAAAACCAGAAGCAGCCGACAGCTATAGAACAGCGAGAGAGAGAGAGAGAGAGAGAGAGAGAGAGAGAGAGAGAGAGAGAGAGAGAGAGAGAGAGAAGGCTACTGGTTACAAAACACCTGAAAGGTCAGCAGCTAAGGTAATGAGAGGGTTGGAATTATTGACTTTCAACTTCGCGTCGAAGGTACAGACATTTTTTTCTTCTTCTTTTGACCATGGGCAGTTGCATATCTTCCGCCTTCCAGTGAAGTGTCTTTTTTTAATTGACCGTCATTAAATTTAGCCCGGCCTGTAATTAAGATAATTCAATGAGTTGCTTTAAAATGACGTATTCCTAAAGTAGTGCCCTCGATTGTTTGTGCATGAACTGATTAAAGGCTATATTTCCTACATATGAGAGTACTCTTGAATGTGGCTGCATCATCTTTTACTTCTTCATATAATCTGTTACTGGCACCATCATTTTATCAAGTTACAAATAAATAGGTGACAGAGAAAGGAATATTGATAATTATCAGTAAAACATATTCTAAGTAGACGACGAATTTCTCAAAGATATAGTGTCAATTGTTACTAATTTACATTCCATCGAATCATTTATTCACTAAAGGATTACATAATGATGTGCCGGTCAACTTTTGATGTTTCCCGTAGGGGGTAGCGGGGCCATTGCACCTCACGCTCTGCATTGTAGGGATTGCTTAGGTTCAATGCAGCGTTTCTTCGGTCCCTAGCTGCAACCCCTTTCATTCCTTTTACTGTACTTCCATTCATATTCTTTTTCTTCCATCTTGCTATCCAACCTCTGTCAACAGTTGCTTCATAGTGCAGCTGCGAGATTTTCCTCCTGTTACACTTTTCAAACCTTTCTACTCTCAATATCCGTTTCAGCGCTGAATGACCTCATTGTTCCCAGCGCTTGGCCTTTGGCCTAAATTTATATTCCATTCCATTGCACCTTTGATGTTTTACAAGTTTGTCTCATAATGTTGGAGCTGTCATATCTAGAGTCGTTTTCTAGATTTTTGTTTCATCTTCTGCATTTAGATTGACTCACTTCGCCTTCATAACCATTAAGGGTTTGAATTGAGGTTTTATCTTTCCTTTTTTTCACCATCCAAATCGTTTATAATTATGATTTTTGCTTACAGGATACTCACCGCATCCAATCTTGAGATATAAAGCCTTTTCTAGTTTTCCAGGCACATATGCAAAACAAATATGCTAATTCCGAAAATGTCACAGTGATCCTTTATCTACAGCATGTTGATGCAAGAAGATGCTTCACTGACTGACTGAACTGACAATGTGCTGGTTTTCTTATTCTTTCCCATTTGTGATTTTGTTTGACGCTGGATCACTGGCTCTTTTGTTATGAATTGATGCTCAGTCATTTGAGGCATCGTTTTTTTTCACTTCATCTGCATTGCACCTCAAGTGTTGCAACTACACTTTACTGGTAGTTGGGTGGTTTCATACATTAGTGGTTGCATTATTCTGTAGCTTTTCTTCTACGTTCTTCTCTTCACATAGATAATGGAAATTTCTTCCAGTGGACTTCGGTCCGTGGTGATCATCTCTGCTGAACGGTACAAAAACCGTAGACAGAGGCCTACAGCTAATGCATAATGCTACATCAGAAATAATAAACAACAACTTAGAGACAAATTGTTCGGCAAATCTTATATATTGTGAATCTCAACTTACTTTCTGCTAACTTTACGGATTTTGCGTTGGTTAACTGTGTAAGGAAAACTACCTAACATTCGAAAATTTTACTATATATGATGTTTAGTCCCTTTAATAATGATTTTTTCCTCTGTCGGACACATGTGTAGGAAAACATCATAATACCACTTATGTTCTTATCCTGTAAAAAACGATCTGCCCTTCTTTTCAGCGACAAAGATGAAAGGAAGGGGGTCCTTACCTTCCTAAAATTGTAGGCAACCGGGCAAGTAAGATACTGAGGAGGAACTCTCGAGATGAATGATCTCCCATACAAATAAAAATGATATCGCCCTACTTTTGGGGCGTCGCAGTAGCCGTATTCCAAGAGTTATCGCTCCCTTTAAGTGGTCAGCTGATATATTACCTGCTGTAGATAGCTGCAATCACTCTTAGAGGACAGACTTATGTGCCCGCCAGACGTAGATAATGCTTCTGTAAGTAACAACGGGGCCTTCCTCTCTTCCTAATATCAAAACAGAACTAAGTGAAGAAAGAAACGATGGAAACTTCATGGTGGCCAAACAGAGAAAAGTTTTTGCTCATTAGTAGAAGTGTTTTAGCAGTAGCGTCATTAAATAAACTTAACTAATGCTTTCATTGTGACTTTTAACTTGGCTAATGGCGAATGTCTATGCATATTGATCTCTTAGTGAATGTGTACAGCAGTTCCGTATTCTGGCAAACAACCGCAGTAGTCCAGTCAACTAGCAGGTAATACAATATCTGATGAGACCGCTCCTTCAGATCTCTTGCCGAGGCCACTTCAGCCAGTCATTAAATCATTAATGAACCCGAAGTGAATGAGAGGGGGTTGGCGTTGGGTTGCCAGGAGGGACAGAGAAGAAAGGACAACTAAGCCCCAAAATTGATAGCCAGATTAGTGCACCATCTTGCCCACATATCTCTGATATATTTGAAATTCTAGTGCCTACATGCACATATACACGCACTCTCTATATATATATATATATATATATATATATATATATATATATATATATATATATATATATATATATATATATATATATATATATATATATATATATATATATATATATATGTGTGTGTGTGTGTGTGCGTTTTACTGGACTATGAACAAAGTGGTCATCTCAGGCCTGTCCCATTTAGCACACAATAGATAAAATGTCGGCTGTTAGAGGAACCGTCTAATGCACGTGAAGACCAGAGTAATTACGGCAAAGTGTGAGCGTTTAAATGCTGATTATGCAAAGCGATACAACATTAAATTACAGATATTCAATAAGATCTTATTATCTCCTTAGAGGCATTAAAGTAAAACACTCTGTCTATTTTCAAGTTTTGACCTCATTGCCTACGAGAAATGTTAATTATTGCCTCTTGCGCCTCAACGTCTATCTAGTTCGATATTATGCTCCAGCGCCCGTTTGTTGCTTTATCGTGCTGGTTATTTGTTCATTACTTACATAAATAACTCTCTCTCTCTCTCTCTCTCTCTCTCTCTCTCTCTCTCTCTCTCTCTCTTCTCTCTACACTGAAATTACTATGCTTTTGTTCCAGTGATACTATTCCAACACAAACAATTGTTCTGTCATGTTCCAGTTTGTCTGCATAAAATATGATCGTTCCTTTCTCTTATTATTGGGAACTTAAAGACCGCTGTTCCAGTTAGCTGTAAAAATAATGCTTCAATGATTCAGTTTTAATTATTCCTAATTTGCTATTGTTTTTTCTTTGTGGATAATTAATGTGATGGTGTTCATTTTTTTATATATTTGTGATAATAAAAACTGTCAGATATGACGTGATTTATATTTCTAGCTATTTATTTTGTTTTCTGTTTATATTTCTAATACGTTCCGTACTTAGTAAGTATATTTTTTCATATATATACCAAATTTGCATGATATTATTTAAATGTTGCTAAGACATTACTTTCAGTGAATGAAACAACAGAATACCTAATCCGTATTTCTTTAAATTATTCTTTTTGCTAGATATTTTTGTTATTCTCGTTCAAAAAGGAAAATTAGAAAAAAAAGTATGTGCTATGATAAACAATAACTAATCCAAAAATAGGCAAAATAGCATGTATTAGCTAAAGGTAAAATTATAAATTACAGAAATGCATAAAACATTTGAAACAAACCTTATAAGGTAGAATAAAAAAAAAAAAGTAAGAGTCAGGTTTTTTTATGTTTTTATGTGACTGCCAGAATGCTGATAAACTTTCCTGGTGTAATTAGATGCTTTCTCCTGAAATCTTTGAACTCTGCAACAAGTTATGACGGGGAGCATTAAACCCCTGCGATGAAGAGTCAACTTCAGCACTACTCGCTGTTATTTTTTCGTGAGATTTTCCCTGCTTGAGTAAGATTGTAAAGTAACAAATAAAAATGCGCCTAAGTTTCTTCGGCGCAATCGAGTTTTCAGTACAGCCGCTACAACGTATAATCAAGGCCACAGAAAATAGATCTATTTTTTGGGTGGTCTCGGTATAATTCTGTATGATCTACGACCCATGAGACTTTAACCACGTCCCGGTGGTGGCCTATCCTATATCGTTGCCAGAAGCATGATTATGGTTAACTTTAACCTTAAATAAAATAAAACTACTGAGGCTAGAGGGTTACAATTTGGTATGTTTGATGATTGGAGGTGGAATCAACATAACAATTTCCAGCCCTCTAGCCTCGGTTGTTTTTAAGTTCTGAGGGCAGACAGAAAAAGTGCGGACAGAAAAAATTGCAGACAGAATAAAGTACGGACGGACAAACAAAGCTGTCACAATAGTTTTCTTTTAGAGACAACTAAATATGATAACTTTTTCACATGGAGAGCATATGAGAGAATATTTTGTTAACATACTTATTATCGAATGGCGGTGGTAAGTGTAGTTAATTTAAGTAAGAAAATTTTTTTTTCTAAAATATGTTTACCTATTGGCTGAAATACTCACCTCATTCAAATAAATAAATGGTACCCTTTAACAAATGGGAATTATCTCGATTCAGATGTTCTTTCCAAACTGAAATGAATTGCATAGAATTACAGAACAAAAAAAAAAAAAAAAATATTCCTCGGATAGTCGTCATAAATATGATCTCAACCACTCGTGCAGTGAAAAACCTCAACGTTGAGAACCTCACAGCTCCAGACCTTCAAAACTAAAAATCCATTAAACCTCGAAGTTCTTTCTATAGCCTCCCTGCGGCTTAGTCTTATTGACGCAGAAATGGGAGGCACTGAAATAAATGCAGAAAATTTTTCCCCGGATTAGTCCTGATAACTTAAAAATCTAAAATTCTTATAAACTAACACAGGAAATATGTCTAAAAGAGAGTGTGGAGATCAAAGAACACACAAGTAAGGATAACTGTGGTTTGCTTTACTCTCAACCACCAAATTCACATCTTTATTCGGATAAAACTTTTTCACTTCATGGAAAGAAAGATCAGAGATTTGGCACCCATGAAAAAGGTCGGCGAGGCAGCAATTAGCAGAGAAAAATCTGATAAATCGGTCAGGAGAAACGCAAAAGAACACACATGGAAAACAACTACGTCTTCGTTATACGACCATTTACGATTTACAAAAAAAAAAAACAGAATTCAATCTGATCTCAGAAATAAATGTTATATTCTTTAAACAAGATCCTGAATTTCATAGGAATGTACTGGTCTTTTGAAATTAGTATATATATATATATATATATATATATATATATATATATATATATATATATATATATATATATATATATATATATATATATATATATATATATATATATATATATATATATATATATTACTAAAAGGACCTCATTCATGGATGGTATATAATGGATTTTTATTCAAAAAGTTACAAGCTTTCTTGGACAAACAGTCCATTATCAAGTATCCGTCCAAGAAAGCTTGTAACTTTTGAATAAAAAAACTCCATTAGATACCATCCAGTTTGAATGAGGTCCTTTTTGAGTAATTCTACTAATGCACAGAACAATTGTGTATGTGATAAACCATGGTATATATATATATATATATATATATATATATATATATATATATATATATATATATATATATATATATATATATATATATATATATATATATATTCTCTACATATCACCCAGACCTATTTTCAATGATGAATTCACCACTCCCGAATACTTAAATAGAAAAAAATCACCGTATCAACGTAATTCTGACAAAGCATTTATCCCATAGGTTTAAGATCTCGACACTGCTCTCAGCTTTATATTTTTATTTTATCAGCAAAGTACCTTAGGCGCAGTGTAATACCAATTAGCCTATTTAATTCTTATCCTCTTTCGCTATCTTAACCCCAAACATCGCTGCTCTATTTAAACTTTTAACCAATAAATAACGACTATATATATATACATCAATAAAAACCAACACCGCTGCCACCAATAAAATCTGTTACACCTACAGATTCAAACATTCCTTTCGAAATGCTACTAACGTGGTTTGCGATCTATCTCAGAAATGAAAACCCGTCTCAATCTCTCTCTCTAACACCAGCATTCAACCAGGTGCATCTCTCTCTCTCTCTCTCTAACATTATCCTCAAAATGGATACTCTAAGGAAACACAATCTTTCCTACATAAATAGATTTATTATCAAACAAACCCAACAAGTAATGAATTAACAAAGAAAAATTAAAATGCATAATAAATGAATTATCAAGTCAAAATAGTCTAATTCAAGATTTAATGGGCTGAAAGCCTTTACACTCAAAACTCCCATCCAGCACATTCCATCTTAGACATTATACGTCAAGTCTTAAAGTCAACCACATTGGTGACAACCACTAAACTGCAAAGATTGCAGTGTCCTTTCTCTATCACACAGCATCCACAGTATCCCACAGACATCTGTTGAAAATCAAACAAATAGTAATCTCCCCTTTTATACAGTATACAAGCATGTGATATAATAATGAAAATCTAAAATTCATGGTTAACCAATGTCAAATCAGAACACAATAAAATAGAATATTAAAGTGACATAAATGACTATGTCCAATTCTCCCCACAAATTCATAAGTGTATTGGATATGGTAAATTCACAAGTTCACAGTCCACACAGAAAAAAAGAGAAGTCTGGATTTACCTTAACTGCCGGTTTCTAAGAGATTGGAAACACACAAAGCCACGTCTGGACGATATCGCTCTCGCTAAGTTAATAATCAACCAGACCTAACTTTTGGGCACAATTAGACATAAATCTCCATTTCCTAACGCAAAAACTTACGTACTTGCATACCAACTCGGTCGGTTGCCTCACATATCAGCTTCACAATATTGTGTGTTCATCAAGCCAAAACAGCTGAAGAATATTGAAACTATCTGCTGACTGCAATGATTTTGCAACTGTGTCACCGTCCTAGTTCCACCTTATAGCTTCTCTTCGTTTCATCACACTATGACTGAATATACACAGTAATTCTAAAATCAAACACATTACCCCATATAAATATATATATATATATATATATATATATATATATATATATATATATATATATATATATATATATATATATATATATATATATATATATATATATATTCCATATAAGTTACAAAGGGAAGGGAGAAGGGGATTGGGGAAGGGAAGGGGAATGGGATACAGGTTTGAAACCTACCCTATTATCTAAGTTGGGTCATTTATGGCCACGTGCCAAATTTTGTCTAGATCAGTCAGGCGGTTCAGATTTCTGTAGTTACTAACACATATAAACTAACATACAAACACACAAACATTCACTTCTATATATAAGACATGTAACATACACAAACACACACACATACACGCACTGGTTTTTTTCTCTTGTTTCTTTGCACGTCGGGTTTAGGCTTATGTTTTTATTACATTTTCACTGGACATGCTAAGGGTGTCTTTAATGCATGCTGTCTATCAACAAGCAATCATGAACTGCACTTTTCCACTGGTCCTACAAATAGTAAGTAGTCTTGGCGATTCAGGAAAATTATCGCTTATACCCATTCACCTTCAAGTCTGTCAGTGCTGAATTGTGATGTTGGGAACCAAATCTATCAACGAGGACAATGAACGAGATTCATCAAGTAACATATCTCTTACAGGAATTTCATCTTCCTAAACTGGAACATAAAAATACATGTATGATAACGATCTTCCCAATATGTTGGAATTTCAACCAGGAGGAAGAAAATGAAGATGGTGAAATTGACGCTTAGGTCAGTAAATCCCTTTGCCTTTTTCTAGCCCAAACTACAATAATCAAGAGAAAAAAAAAACAGGAAGAAGAGCTGGGAATTTCAAGAAAGTTTCTTATAAATGTCGGGGAAAACAGAAAACTCCAGATCTTGGTAGTGAATAGCAAGGCAATCACTGTTTTTATTAATAAAGAAATATCATCGGAGTCTCTGTCTCTTCAAATACTGGAAATATTGATTCAGTGACTCTCAGTTCACTCACCTCAGTCAGCTAATCTGTCTATCTATGCGCTGCTCTTTCACTGTTAGGTTACTTGGTTCAGATTACGCTGGCCTCATTCCATCGCGATTCCTTGCACAAAGTATGATAAGTATGATGAAGGGTTTTTATTTGACAAGTTTATTGTGCATAATATCATAAGCAAAGTAGTTCTAATAAAATACAAAGGGCACACAATCTGGCATTCTTGTAATAGGAAAGATTGCCTTAACGCATGTGACAAAGCTTATGAAATATTGTGAGTCATTTGAATGAACTTTCTTTATATTTCAAAACACATTGGGATCTAATAGTTGCAAAGAATAACATGGAATGAGGAATGTTCGATTTTTTTTTGTTTTGTTTTACCTGAAATGAGCTACTATCGTACACACTAAGATAATGTATACTTAGGGCTGTATGGTATGTTATATACTCTACCTTTTCCTATTACAGAAATTCTGTCATTTGCTACCTCACACAGGTAATAACCCAGATGTAACTACGGTAGCTGGTTTGGTACTTTTTTGTGTATAGGTCATAACTTGCATAGTTCTATTCTGACCTGTCTGTAACATGAATATAATTTCGAACCGAAGTACTTTCCATGTACTCATCCTTTAGCTTTCCCTTTTGAACCACTTTAGAATTCATTAAGGCCTGCTAAAAGCACCATCCTCAGTTATGTTAAGGTCCTCGTAAACTGAATTGTAACTATTACTTGTAATCCTTGGGTAATTGACGGCAGTGCTATATCAAGTCTGATTGTTTCGATTTTTGCTGTTCTGGGGCACCCTAGCTTAATTCTTATTGCTTCATTTTGGAAGGCTTCTAGGGATTGTGTCGTTTGCATACTAATGTTAATCATATGGCTTGCACTATAGTTAATTACGAGACTTATCATGGAAATGTGAAGTGTCTTAAGGACTGGGACAGAGGACCCAACACTTTCTCATGCTACCTTTCTCAGTAAAGCCATTCTGGGCTGACATTTCAGTTTTAGTTTAGTGACTTCATTGTTCCTTTGATTGCACTGTCCAGTTATGACACCCATCTACTTGTATGTTGCTACTTCTTCTATTTATTTTCCTTACAGTTAAATAATCTATTCTTATTTCTAAATATTCTTAATAATTTTCTCTAATTTCATTTATATAGTATTTTCTCTCCTGGTAAATAACTAACCCTTCTGAATTACAAGCTACCTCTGTTTTCTATGTGTTATAGCTTCGTATGAATATCTTTGCATATTAGTCAACTGTATAAATTGTTGTTACAACACCTTTTGCTGCGAAAGCACTTCTTTTAAGCTTACCCTGATCCGTCTTTTCCCGCCTAGGGTAAACACTTTCGATATATGTTTCATTGTACTTGTCTGAGATAATCTTCAATAAACCTGACAATGATACCGGAAATAATAGATTACAATTCGGCCAAAATGGCAACTGTATTAGCTTTGAAAATAAAAGCTTTATCCATAAAACCCATGAATCTGGCTTCTATTCCTGATAAGACCCTATAAACGCTATGCTGTGTACTTTTACCTGACATGAAACCATGCAAATCATTCAAAAGTTTTGGTTTGATTGTATGCATCAACCTTTTTACATTGATTCTTAAAAAAAAAAACTATAGGAACTAGCTTGATAATGGCCTTCTTCCACATTTTGGGCAGACTGACCCCGCTCCATATCATGTTGTAAAGTCTGAGGACTCGATTGCCACTGGCTGTTGACAGCAAATGTATAACGTCACAAGCGATGGCATCCATCCCAAGAACAGTGGATTTCCAACTCTTTATTTATGCATCTTTTGAACTCCTCCCGAGTGACGGGCTCGATATCTGATGGAGGTCTTCCTTTGGGAGCTCGTTGAATTTTCCTGAATCGTTGCTTCAGTTCTTTGCGAGTGCAATTCTCACATCGAGCGGTAAGCAATCATATCTTGAGGACTGTGCACATTATTCAGCTTGTTCGTTTCTCTTATGCTTGGAATTCGGGTGACGGCCCTCCTTTGTCTTTTCCCCTTGAACAATCTTGACTTTCCTAGAAATTTCTCCAAGCAGTGTTTTATGGTACATGGACTGGAGGAAACGATATCAACCCACCTCAACCATGACAGCTGATTGGTAGGTTTGTAACATGTGGCTAATTATAAATTATCGCACACATGGTGACATTTTGCACATTCACAAATGTTAGGCAACAAATTTCGTATCATATCCAAGTCACTATACTTACAACCACTTACGCCCACTTGTCTGGGTAATTCTATTATATTATATTTATTCTTAAATATAATATATTTCTTGGACATTGTTGGAATTCTCTGACAAATCACATTGCATTCCAGATACATTATTTAAGGACTAACTTGACTATTGTTACACGAAAAGGTGACCCGGAAGAAACCGTAATTCTCACTATTGGAGTGAAAGACATTAATTAGAATGGTTATGTTCATATTTCTTTCTTGAGTTATCGTCAAAATCGTAGCCATGAATGACATAAAATATAGTTGTTGGGCTTCATTTTCTTCTTTTTGTCAGGCAAGTTTTTTATAATTATGCAGAAGAGGAAAAGAAGACAGCAGGTAGGTTGTAGAAGTCAGGGAAACGACAGCCAGGAAAGGAGTGACGAAGCTTGGCGGTAGTGAGATAATAATAATTGTTACCGAAATCCATGTAAGTCACATGGGCATTTATATTAGCTAGTCCGCTGGTATAGTGGTTAGTGTCGTGGAATGCCACTCAGATGTCACGGGTTCACGTCTCCCCCAGGGAGATTAAAAATCGCTGGCTCTGAATAATGATCAGTTACTGCTGCAGTGTGGGGTCTGCGGTGGGAGGTTGAGACCAACATTCTTTGGAAGCTTTAATTTCAGATCTATGGCCCCTGTGTGCTTGTTCCACATGAATAGGTTTCGTCTGTTGAAATAATAATAATAATAATAATAATAATAATAATAATAATAATAATAATAATAATAATAATAATAATATTCACGATTAGCATCAACACCACACCGACCATCACATGAACAAAACATAAATGACTGTTTTCATGAATCTTGTAATCACACACACGCGCAGTTTCTTCTCTCTCTCTCTCTCTCTCTCTCTCTCTCTCTCTCTCTCTCTCTCTCTCTCTCTCTCTCTCTCAGTCTTTTTTTAACGAGTCACGCTATTGCAGGCATAAAACAGATTCCTGCTCTATTTTCCCCCTCGCTTGTCCCGTCTTTTATTATCTCTCCGTTCATTCGCTGTAAGTGACTCCAGTTCTGTCTTTCATTAAAAC
Organism: Macrobrachium rosenbergii; assembly: GCF_040412425.1. NCBI lineage: Eukaryota > Metazoa > Arthropoda > Malacostraca > Decapoda > Palaemonidae > Macrobrachium > Macrobrachium rosenbergii. Next base: position 33,100,686 of record NC_089786.1, read on the forward strand.
ATTTTTTTATGTCTTTGTTAGATCAAGGGAACTCAGCAACAACAGCATAATTGACGGAAAAGTTTTCTGCAGTTTTTTCAGACTTTATAGCCTGGTCGGAGGCCGTTACGGCTATCGGCTTAATTTTTAGTATCTGTACCTCCAGTGGCTTGGATACAGGTTTAGTAGACAGTGATGGCGATTAGATTATTATTATTATTATTATTATTATTATTATTATTATTATTATTATTATTATTATTATTATTATTATTATTTTGACATTTTTTTTTTGTCTATCACAGTCATCCTATTCGACTGGGTGGTTTTTATAGTGTGGGGCTCCGGGTTGCATCCTGCCTCCTTAGGAGTCCATCACTTTTCTCATTATTATTATTATTATTATTATTATTATTATTATTATTATTATTATTATTATTATTATTATTATTATTATTATCTAATAAATGCCACTATACCAAAACTTAAAACTAAAGGACTGCTTTTCATCGAAGAAGTGCACAATAATCAAAACAAATCTGACACAAATATAATAGAATAAGCCGGTCTTATATTTCCATCGTTCTGGATTTTCCTAAATGAATCTCATTCTGTCTTTAATAACAACTATTATTCATTAACTGATATGATACTTATCCTCACTCAAGTTTGCCTCTCGGCACTAAGACCTTTGAAGATACGGCGTAGGTTGAAATACCTTTCATTGCCTCCTGCATTTAATTAATTTTGATTAAAATTGTTATTCTCTTTGTTTTGACTTATAATATTCCACTAAATGGTTGTATGTGGCAGAATGTTATAGATAACATGTACTTTTGTATATATCAATTGCATGATTTGTATAATATTAAAGTCCATACTCAGCTCTGCATATTCAGTGGAACATTAAGATAGCTTAATTAAAAAAAAATATATTAACTTATTTTATGATTTTCTTCTATTGCACTAAACAGATGATCTTAAACAATCTTCTCTCTCTCTCTCTCTCTCTCTCTCTCTCTCTCTCTCTCTCTCTCTCTCTCTCTCTCTCTCTCTCTCTCTTAGGTGTACAGGTACACAGGATTAGTACTTACTTTTTCTTAGCAAAATAAAATGTCCTTAAAAGCCTCATGCGCAAATAAAATCAGAGGTGTGTATGGATTTGTTTCCATTTTGTGAGGTTAATGAATTTTGAGGATTTAATCTTCTCTTTGGCTTATTTCAAAGGTGTTATAGTCCTTTTGGAAAACAGGACCAAATAATTTTATTCTGCAGATATAGGAAGTGTACAGTAAACACAAAAACCAGTAAAAATACGCCTAAGTTTCTTCGGCACAATCGAGTTTTCTGTACAGCGTATAATCAAGGCCATGAAAATATATCTCTCTTTCGGTGGTCTGAGTATAATGCTGTATGAGCTGCGGCCCATGAAACTTTAACCAAGGCCTGTCCTATATCGTTGCCAGATGCACGATTATGGCTAACTTTAATCTTAAATAAAATAAAAACTACTGAGGCTAGAGGGCTGCAATTTGGTATGTTTGATGATTGGAGGGTGGATGATAAAGATACCAATTTGCAGCCCTCTAGTCTCAGTAGTTTTTAAGATTTGAGGGCGGACAGAAAAAAGTGCGGATGGACAGACAAAACCGGCGCAAGAGCTTTCTTTTCAGAGAACTAAAAGGAAGTGAGAATAACCATTTTAGCTAGTCACCTTTTAAGAATAAACATAACGAAGCAGCATATAAGAAATTGAATTTTAAGGGTGAATTTTGATGCGTTTCTCTTGCAGACTTTGCAATGAATCTTTTCCCACGTAAACTTAGAAACACGTTCTCTCCGTAAAATGAATGAGTAGGCGCATTAACTATCACAGAAGAGTTCTTAGATATAAACTATACAAATTTAGGAAACGAACTGATCTTCCAGTGTTGAGACTGCGAGGTAAATTTCTTCTTAAATTCAACCAGTGTCTGTTATTATCGGAAACCACTGCTATTCAACCTGGCTGGAAAATTAAGAAGGCAATCAAGGAGATGCTTAGAATTACGCAGTCAGATCTATCTCTCTCTCTCTCTCTCTCTCTCTCTCTCTCTCTCTCTCTCTCTCTCATACATACACATTCACAATGTGCAGTCTTAAATCTCAACTTAGGCTGCGTCCACACGATCGAACTTTGACGGACTTTGTTCGATGTGACGTCAGAAGCGTAGAAACGGCGGCAAAGTTCTGTATAGGTTTTTTCGTATGATTATCGAGTAACGATAATCATCGTTGCTAGTTAAGATTGGGGATGGGTTTCGAGAAGTCGTTGTCTGACGTACGAAGTTACGTTGTTCATCAATGTCAATGAACTACATTTCTGTTATTCCCTACATTTAAAAATAGCCAAGGTTTACTGGTCTCGTGAGTTAACTTTCAGCTTGATAGAGTTATACCTTCAACACCCATGCCTTTGGGATGTGAGAAGCGATGTACCCTAAATAATGGTCCATTTTCTCGTACATCAATCACTCTTGCTGCCGTCAGCACCAGGATCACAAGACTCAACTGTCATCGTTTGGACACCAGCATAAAAACCTTTACCGATCTTTGTTCGGTAAGAAGCAAAGTTCATCGAACAAAGTTCGATCGTGTTGACACAGCTAACCTTACATTACCATCAAATATCCTATAGCCTATGATAGACAACCAGCTTTCTATGGAATAAGATATTTTTTCTTATATCTAATTATTTTTCTTTAAAAGATATATTTTATTTTTACAAATTACCTATAATTTCTCCCAGTTACTTTTCTTGATCGTAAATATTCTTTTTCTTGATTTTAGTTGTTACTGCAGTTGCTTTTTACATATGATGACTTCCTTTTATAAACCTAAAGGAATAAGACAGTTATCATTCCTTTCAGACAGGTTCTTCGGACAAAAGATAAAAACGAGTCTCCTCTAAATTTGAAAGGAAGCAGCTGTTTCACGCAAATTCTGCGCCAGTTAATGACGACTTTCTTAAAGAGAAGAAAAGTGATGAAAATGTTCTATTATCAGAATTTTATAATTCATTCGTATTACTTCCATCTTTTTAACTGTTTGCTGGTCTCTCAAATATAAGACCACATCAAAGGCTTCCGAGGACTCAAGTGGGAAGAACAAATCTAAAACAAAAGACTTTATACCTGTGCATCAAATACTTCGTTCCTCTATGTAATAAAAAAAAAAAAACTCAATGCATATTCAAGGCTTTATTCAGCTAAGATCCCAACACAAAGAACTGCAGAAGTCAACAGAGTAGGGTGCACTCGGAATGTCAAAAGTAGACAAATATGTCGTAAACGACAGAAAAGATAACAACCATTCGATAACGACAAGCGCAATTTAGCTAAACACTCAGACACGTTATCAAGATAAATACCAGTTTACCACATTCACCCCGGCTTTATTAACACTTATGTCATACGAAACCAATTTCTATAATTATTATATACATCATCTTACAAAAATACAATTACAGTGTTATATTACAAGAGTTTTATAAAACCCAGTAAGATTAATTACAGGTCAGACGATCTACGGGGCGACGTATGCGTTGTGAACGCCTACGAACAACTGACAGGTTAGCATCGCTATTTTAAGTTTTAGCATTATCACTGATATCTTGTTTAAGAAGCATCGTCTTTCAAATAGCAACTTCATCCCCAGGTAAATGGACATCATTGTTTACAGCAAGCTGTGTCTCGCCTGTCTCCGGCGTTGATGGCACATCACCAGGATGTCGCGCTAGGTCACTGATAGCAACAGTATCTCCACGTCCGTCTCTAAATCAGTATGCGCGTATGAAGCGTTGACTTAGAGTAATTAAACTTCCTGAACAAGAGGATCTTCTTTTCTACGCACACGTCTTCTCAGAAGAACAGTTTCCGATTCGCACAGCCATGTGGGAAGAAATGAAAATGATGGAAAGTAAAGTACTCTCTGTATCCTGTTCAGTAAGGTCTGGTTATATCCTGCTCGTCTCTGTCTAACTTGCTGAAAATGGTAAAAGAAAAATTTGGCACGACGTATATTCTAACTTACAGGCTAAATCAGGATGGGTTGGAGCACTTTTTTGGTTTCATGAGGCAAATGAGAGCCTCCTATCAGCACCCATCACCAGTTGCATTTAAATATCGTCTCAGCGCCCACTTTTTAGGAAAATACAGCACACTTGTAAGCTCAAAGAGCAACGTTGAAAACCGCATCAATGAAAATGCAACATGGGGCTCATTTCCTACATCCCTGACAAACAGGACGATGCATCGTTCGAAGACGAAGGAAATTCTCTTCAGAAAGAGCTCAGTTTATCAGCAATTTTGTTTTGCTTACCAGGATTTGATATGGATGATCAAAGTGATGACTTCCAAGACCAGGAAGTTGAAGAGCAAATATTGGAAGTGCCACAGAAGAAGAAGGCTTGCAATATGTTGGCGGTTTCGTTGCTCGCAATTTTCCACAATATGAACATTTAGGAGCAAAAGTAACAAAGGGAGATGACACATGGATTGGTGCCATGAGCTTTAGAGAGGGTAAATTAATGAAACCTAGTGAAGAGTTTCTTGAACATTTGAAGTGTACGGATATGTTTGATTCTCACCATGGGGGGAAAAATGTTTAACAGCAGGAAAAGGAGCGATCATTAAATTAGCTGATATAATTAGCAGTCACATCCAATTACCTTCAGAAGTCATAAGATATTTTGTTCGTTGCCATACATTTTTTAAATTCTAAATTTGAACAGAGACTTTGGTTGTTCCAGAAAAGTGGTGAATAAGATGAAAAGGTTAGTGACATAACTCGTAACATGCCGTTAAAATATGTGAGAAATGTGATTTTATGGATATATGTTAAGTGTGTATAATTCTAGAAATTTATTTATATTATTGTTTAGAATGTTCTTTAGAAACCCCTTATGATTATTTGTTTTAACATAATATAATATAGGTTTTTTATCTATTATTTTCCATAACAACCAGATAATAGTACTTAAAAAAAAACACAAAAAGAAGAAAGCAAAAGTGGGTTTTCTGTAGTTTTAATGTTATTTGGCGAAAATGTTCAAATGATCTTTCTTATGAATATTCCTTTTAACATAGTAGAATGAAGAATCTTTATCTGACTATTAGTTTAGATATCAAATAGCTGAGAGTATTTAAAAAAAAAAAAAAAGTAAAGGCAGAATTTCTATAGGTTTAAGGAGCCCGACAGTGGTTATTGTGACGTCACGCACCTCGCCGTTTAATCCTGTACCATGGATAAAGCTGCGCGCGACAAGACCTCCCTATACTTTCTTGACCTTGTCATGAGAGGTCTCACCAGTGGCAGTGGAAAGCAGAGTGCGAATCTAATGCAACGCATCATCGAGAACCGTTTCCCAAGCCGTTGGCGGTGAATCGTAAGACTTCAAGGCAAGCATCACGACTTCCAAACGGTCCCAACAAAACGCTCGCACTGGGCATTGCCAGTTGGATGATGGGGCGCAGAACGACTTGTTGCAACGCCATGTTTAAGGAGGAACGATTTCAGTTCGAGGACATGAAAGATGCTCCTCTATCGGAGAGCACGTAGTTCGGTAGACCAAAAATCGAGAACAGGCTAGAAATATTGCAGTGGCAGTCATATCCTTGCAAGGAAAGGCGAAAGGAAATCTCTCTATTCATCAACAATATGAAATCAACATTTAAACGATAAAATGGTTTCATGACTCGTATTAGTTGAGCTGGAGGGGCACGATAAAAACTAGGTTTGCACTTGCTACAGGTAGGACAAGTTTTCAGTACTTTTTCCTTGCAACTAATGTGCAATAAATGAGAGAAAAACAAGCTAAAAGCTATAGTTGTTCTTTAAACAGATAACCCTTTTAATGTACCTGAGACTGCCTCACACTCCGAAGTTTCCTTTCGTAAGAATACATACACAAAAATTATTATATATATATATATATATATATATATATATATATATATATATATATATATATATATATATATATATATATATATATATATATATATATATATATATATATATATATATGTGTGTGTGTGTGTATATATGTGTGTGTGTGTGTGTATGTATATATGTATGTATGTATGTATATATGTATATATGATTGAGCCTATTTTAAATAAAATTAGAAATAATAATATATATGAAGGAAACTGTCGTTTTTAAAGAACCTGTTATAAGGTCCCTTTCAAGAGAATTAGTGTGTGTTGGAGGTGTGTGTGTGTATAAACGTTGAATGATTTCGATCTTATTTTTAATCAAATTAGAAAGAACTGAATGAAATGGAGGAAACTGACTTGTTTTTTTTCCCGAAGAACTGTATTTGGAGGGTTCCTTTCAAGAAAATTCCGGAAAGAATCGAATTCGGTCTCATTAATGGACGTCAAATTGAAAGGAAGCTGAGTCGCACTGAAGGGATATAAAAAAGACAGATGAAAAAAAAAAAATTTTTTTCTATATCAACAACTTTGACAAGATGGGGTTTCATGTAATAGCAAGGCTTCTGAATTTTACAGTGACTTAGGCAGCAGAGTTGGTCTGGGCTTCTCGTCTTTATATAACTATTTAAACCTGTGAAATCCGTTGTCGCACAGTGTTGGAGGCTGTGACGACGATCATTTTATTAAACGTTGACGGTTTTAATCTTACTGTTTTGATCAATCAGTGAATAGATCGTTCAAAAGAACTACATGATTTCTTTGGCCTTCTTCCCGAGAGATACAAGGAATGGCGTGTGTTCTCTATGCATCTAAAACTTCTCATTAACAGGAAATACAGTCCTTAGAAATATCAGCAAATATCATGGGAAAAATTAATAAAACAACATCTGTGAGTTTACCTCCGTCTATAGGTCTCTAAAAGGTAAATTTTTTGGTTATTAGATAAAAACGTATCGTCAGTACAAAAAAAAAAAAAAAAAAAGAACATTAGAAATAATTGAAAACCCTATTTCAGAGACCGAATCAGGGCAAACTCACTTACGCTGTGATGATGACTATAAATCTTTTATGCTCTCTTTGGCAGAGAGAGAGAGAGAGAGAGAGAGAGAGAGAGAGAGAGAGAGAGAGAGAGAGAGAGAGAGAGAGAGAAAGCAATGGATAAAAACAATATTCAAGCACTACAACTTTTGATCTTAGTTCCTACACTCAAATATTTTTAACATTATAATTCTCACCATCAATTTATAGGATTTTTCACTTTGTGTTTTCTTAAACACACACACACACACACAGCACACACATCAAAATCAGTGGCATTCGCCAATAAAATTTTATTTATTCAACTCACTTGAAATCGAATATCATATTTTCTTCTGCAAAAATGATAGGAAAATTTGAGAAGTGCTCCATCCATGCTTCTGAAAGGAGCCAATCAAATTTGTATATAACCTAACCTTATCAAAATTAAATAGTTTAGAGTCAAATTTTTGCCTTTTATCTTTGCTGCATCGGAACATTATTTGTTGTCAGAAATTAAAGAATTATTTTACTCCTTCTATCATACCATTTTTCATTCGTTTTCTTTTATTTGACTTTATCTTTTGAAAAGAAAATATAACAAACTTAAGTGGCCTTACAAGAACATCACCCAAAAAGACCTATCAAATGATTAGATTTTGTTTTGCTTTTGAGAGGGGTTTGGGTTTATTTGCTTTTCTATAGTAAAATTAAATGAGTTATTAGGTACTCTTGTTTGAGAAACTGAATACGTTGCAAAGTTATATATATATTTGCATTTAAATTTCACTTTGAAATCAACGCCAATAAAATTATTATTTATTTTACTTTCGCAAATATGTCATGTGTTTCTTGAATAATACCGCGAAAATGTTCCAAGTAATTTGTACGGGTGCAGTATATGATTTTCTTCCGAAATAAAATAAGATTCATAGCCAAGGCTTCCTTAATTATCATGAAATTAGAAATAGTAAGCAATAAAGTGATTAAATTTTAAGTTAATTACAATTCAGCTTACAAGTAAATAATAGGTCTGGTGGCTCTATTGGCCTCTTTTGTATAATTTGTATGCAAAAGAATAAGCAAACATCTCTATCTATTTGTTATTGTAGCTGATGTTCGATTTTATTGGAGGCTTTAGGGACAACAAGATAAATATCATATGATCATTCTTTATATAAGCTTCCGACCAAAATATAAATATAACAAATATAATTCATAGCCAGAAGACAACATATGGAACAAGTTTAAAAACATTTATATATATATATATATATATTTATATATATATATATATATATATATATATATATATATATATATATATATATATATATATATATATATATATATATATATATATATATATATATATATATATATATATATATATATATATATATATATATATATATATATATATATATATATATATATATATATATATATATATATATATATATATATATATATATATATATATATATATATATATATATATATATTTTATATATATATATATATATATATATATATATATATATATATATATATATGTTTAAAGTTTCTAACAATAATATAACAATGTCCTAAAGCTTCTAACAATAATTTGTCAAATCTCTAAAGGTAACGAATAGCAAAATGTTAAGGGTATTCAGGAAATTCTTTTCATAGGACCCGAAGCCTTTTCCCTTTGCTTCCCGTTACTGTCCCTCTTGACTGGGACTTTCTACTGTCAAACTTTCCCTTCCATCAGCTGATACCGTAAGCCTCAAATTAAAGGAGTCGAAACTCAGACTGTCTTGTTTTCCTTTTATTAAACGTCGGAATCTGCTTTATGTTCTACAGATTGTTTCAGTTACGGGCTGGCTGGATCTAAAATAACTAAACAGCACTGAAAATAAATCATAAAAATCTCCAGAGGGAATTAAGAGTAGTTAGTTTGTATTAAAATTTATTTTTTTATTGTTGAAAATTCAAGCCCCTTGAAGGAAAAAATTTTTCAAATGTTATAAATATGAAAATATACCACACACATGAACAAAAATATATATGAACAAATCACTATATGACACCTATCCTTTCATTATCCCTCTCCCGTTTCCTCTGCATTCTACCGAACGTGCGAGATTTTCATTGACCAAAAAGGGTCACGAAATAAAGAGAAGTCCGAACGACCACCTCGTCAGAGAAATAGTGCAAAATGTCTTTTTTCATAGAATTTGTAAAGCTTTCATGGACACCTCGCACTGCGAACACCAAAGGGAAATATACTTTTATTTGGATACAGAATGTCTGCAGAGGTGAATCTCTCCTCTCCGTAGTGACACAAAGCTCTGACAGAGTTAAAGGAAATATACTAATAACTCTCTCCCTTTTATTAGTAATTTTTTATATTGATAATCAAAAGTTAAATAATAGGATAAACACCTCAGTTCCATATTTAGCGTAGACCCCTTTATATATCATAAAAAAGGAAGTAAGACTTAGGCTAAACCTAAGTAAAACCACCTTAAAAGACATACTTAGTGAGGAAAACAGAGGAGAGAGGATATTCCACACAGAGGGACTGTGGGAGAAGGCAGACTAATGGATGTTACGAAACTGACTAACAGAGAAGGAAGCCTCTTGTTCATCCCAACAGAATAAGGACAGAAATTATACACACACACACACATACACACATATATATATACACATACATATATATATATATATATATATATATATATATATATATATATATATATATATATATATATATATATATATATATATATATATATATATATATATATATATATATATATATATATTACTACATATAGATAGATAAATGACTTTTTAAAGAAAACCCCAAAAGTCCATACAGGCGTCTTTCCAACCCCCAGCTGCATTTCTTTCTGCCTTTTACTTTTCAGCCAATCCCTGTGGTCTTTTTCGCACAGCTGACTATTTCCTTTAACTGCGACTTCCTGTATGTTTGATGATTGGAGGAGCAAGACTATGATCAGAAAGATGATGTAGTGATCCAACCGGACTGATAAAATTCAGTCTCTCAAACTTGAGTATTTTTTAAAACATCTGAGCTAAAAAGGCTTCGGCGCAATCGAGAAAAACTCTGCTGACAGAATAAACTGCAGTCGGACACATAAACTTCCAGCCTAGGTCAATAGTTTTCTTTTAACATAAATAAAAAAAAACTACTAAGGCTAGAGGGCTGCAATTTGGTATGTTTGATGATTGGAGGGTGGATGATCAACATACCAGTCTGCAGCTCTCTAGCCTCAGTGGGCGGACTGACAGGCAAAAGGCCATCACAATAGTTTTCTTTTACAGAAAACTAAAATGAAAATATCGTTTGCTCCAAGCCATGTCAAGAATCCTTTTTTCTTCAGGATACGAAATCCTCTTTCCACTCAAAGCTTGTTGGTAAGTAAGGATAATTAAAAAATTCGAAATGTGACCAAACTCTCAGGAGAGACCGTGATGCAAAATAATCAATATGCATAAAAGAAAAGGAAGAATGATTGCAAAGTGAGAAGTTGTGAAACCAGAACAAATTCGCAGCGGGGGATTAATGAAGAAAATGAATGGGAGCCTCGAACCGCGGTAGAGGCTCACATCACAATAAAGTTAATTCTATTGTAGAGGAAAACGTATATTATAATACAAAAATGTATAGTACAAAACTGCCCATGATTTCTAGTATAGCAGTATTAGGTTTATGAAGACCTATGTAATAATATAATAAAATAAAAAAAAAATAATAATAATAATAATAACTTTCTAAAATATGAATAAATAATTTGAAATGAATATATACAAGAATACTGAAATCGTTCTTGTTACTGTTCGGACAAAAAAATAAAGATGATTTAGTTGATAAAAAGAAAAAAAAAAACTTTAGATATAAATGCATTTATGGTTCGTCATACTAAACGAAAAAAAAATAATAGGAGCTTTGAAATAACATGATTTAGTTGATAAAAAAAAGAAAAAGCTTCCGATGATTGTATTTATAATTTGTTATACTAAACAAGAAAAAGAAGGAGCTTTGAAATAACGGGAAAAAAAAAAAAAAACAGGTGACGTCACAACAATGGCGTTAGTCCTCGTAACGGAACAACATATCCTAATTAATACAACTAGAACCTGAGAAATAAATAACGTTGATACTGTAACAAACTAGCCTAATGAAACTAGGACTAACCTGTGTCACAGGCAAACTGTGTCTCAAAGGAACCAACTAAGCTAATAAAACAATCCAAACCTATGACTCCGACAAACAGTGAGTGTCCTAAAAGAACCTAGACGTAAAACCAGACTTAATTTAGGTTTCCTAAAAGAACCCAAGGAAATTTTTGAACCATTACAGGAACATTTTGAGACCCTATGAAATGGGTATTAGGGCATATTCTAAGATAAATATTGAATACTTCAATCTATTGACCTATGATTCTATTACTAAAATAGCCTTGCATTAATAACAAACACCAAATAAAATTCCATCGATTTTGTTTGAAAATTTATTCATGAAAAAAAGTTGCTTCAGGGGCCCCTCTAGGATTGGGGACCGTGATGCTTAAGCCTCATTAATGTCATAGCAGACCCGCCGCTGACCGACCACATGTGTCTTTTACGGACCAGCCACCAGCGCCCTTGTCTCAAAGAATAATTAAACTGGATGACATGTTAACGCATTGTATAGTCTTGTCTTGCGCATCATTCCCTTGTCTTCACCTTCTTTGTTTTTTTTAGTGTTACGAGGTGCAAAGTTGAGTGAATGCAGCATTTTCTTTTCTGCATATGACTTTGCAATTAAATACACTGTATTCATGTAAGTTTCTTTTTTTATATTCTTGACCCTGTTCCCAGTAGTTGGTGCGGTACTGCTTTTGTTATGTAAAGTTTGAAAGAACCTGACGATTCAAGGCTTAATCGTAACAATAACTCGATTTTCTTTTCTTATTTTTAATTCTTCTTGGTGAAGGTAATCATCCTGAAAGAAACTTCAACCTAAATCATCCCATAGAATTTCTGGTATAAACATATATCTTTACTTAAATTATCTCAGTCCAGTCGTCACTCTAATTCACAAGAGGAAATTTGAACAAACTATCACATGTCATACAATAAAAAGCCTTTAACTTTCCCGTGAATTTCATTAGTCTTCTCAGAAACACAACAGGTTCATCAGTCCTCAGTTAAAATGAACATCTTATGAAAATAAATTCCCCAAATGTGATTCAGCATAATTTGCATAAAATATATGGACTAAGATGGTTAGAAACTTCTGGAAGCGTGCAGATACAGCCAGCATAATTGGAAGGAATACTGAAAGAAGTTGAGGATAGTTTTAATGTACCATACTGAATACAAATGAATTCGAGTCTGACGCGAATTATCACCACTACCGCAATTTGCCATGTCTCGTGTTTCAGCAGCTTTTCTTCCATCTTTCTGCTCTCAAAATCGATTTACATAAAGCTTATAAGTAGAGACTATTATCTTTAGACTCTCTCTCTCTCTCTCTCTCTCTCTCTCTCTCTCTCTCTCTCTCTCTCTCTTCAGACTGTCACTCGATGGTCTCTCTGATAGAAATACATTTCTCTTCGGATTCTTGTAGGTCCCGTTGCTAAGTAACCAATGATTAAGTCTAATCCTTCGACCAGCCCTTGAGCTGTTAATCAGCTCAGTGGTCTGGTAAAACTAAGATATACTCAACTCTCTCTCGATCTTCTCTCTCTCTCTCTCTCTCTCTCTCTCTCTCTTCTCATTGTTTATTCCAGAATGATTCTTCGTTGTTTCCATTTCCATTTTGCTTTGCATTGTTTAGCGGAATATGTTTATATTCTGCTCGCATTTTCTCTTCGTGCGCTGCTTTTAACTGACTGAACGCTCTACAGACAAGCTTACGCTTGTTTACTAATCAGAAATTGTGAAACGAACACTGAATTTAAACTTTTTTGTTTTACTTTGCGTTTTCCATTTTTTCTGATCTGAGTCAAAATACCATCTTCTTGATATTTGTTCACTTTAAACGCAGAAGTCGTCTGGCAATAGGAAGCACCAGACTCAAGTTTAGAAATAGTCCATAGTGAAACTATAACTGAACATCTGTAAATGATATTCATTTTTCTGAGGTTTTCATCCGCTGCATTTCATATTCCTCCCGTGTCTTGGATTCCAAAAATGTAAGGATGGCTCACTTCTTCCCTCACTTTTCGTCTCTTTTTATTTCGAAGATTCGTTATAAATAAATCACTGAATATTTTTCGAAATCGCATAGCTTTGTGAAGAATGTGTCCTCTAGATTATCTCAGGCATTTTAGAGGATTATCTATGACCCTCGAGGTGTCTTCTGTAGATTGGTGATTTCCTTTCTTGTGCCATGAATAGCTGATGATTAAAAGCAGTCAATAAAAAGATTTACAGGGAGAAAGCTCTAAAAGAAAGGAGTGGCGCCTTGTTTTAATAACAGAAGGATATAAGCAGTTGTAAATGATTGATTTATAGGCATGCTAGCTTTAAAAAGAAAAACCTATTTGCTTTAACAATAGAGTTACACAGCTACTAGTCATCGGTTAAACTATTTTTGTCGCCGATAAATGTCAATTCGTTTTGTTCAGGAATTATATGAAAGTGAGGCTAATTTAAATATCACATAATTAAGATATTGGTGAAGTACCTAATAATATTTTTGTAGTAACATGAAGAACATTTTGTTTAAGTACAATAACGAAATCTGGGAAGTATAACCTCAGATCTCTCATAACGGTAGCTATTTATTTGTGGAGGAAATGCAGTGTTATTTACTGAGGTAATCCCAGATAAGAGACAAAATAACCAAGAAAATCTCTCTCATGTGACGAATTCTCATGGCGATTTCCCTGCCTTTGTTGGCTGAGCGGATTTGATCGGACCTCATCCTTGTACCTGAGAGGAAGCTGATTAGGATCCTGCGAGGACTGAAGAAAAATAATAGGGCGGGAGGGTGTGAAGAGAATTTCGTCTAATTTACACAATTCTGAGATTGGAATGTATTTATGCGTGTCCCTCTGTCATAATTGTCCGGTTAGTGACTCTTCTTTTTATTTCATGGCGAATTTTAGGAATTCTCATCCCATTTCTGTATTCTTTTTTTTTTCTTCCAGCCTTTCATCCTCGAAGAAGCAGGAATATGGCTTCCGTAGGAATTGAACCTCTCCCTTACTGTACTCCTCGCTCCATGTTCGAGTTTTCCTCCGGCCTGGACTACTTTGTGGCATTTGCTTTCCAGCTTTATTGGCATTGCGTTCGCTAAGTCTCCCTCGCCTTTGCTTTAGAAATAGACCAGCGAACTCAGGTCTGTCACTTTCAGTTTTCTGAAAAGGAAACTATTGTGCCAGCTTTGTCTGTCCATCCACACTTTTTTCTGTCTGCGCTTTTTCTGTCCGCACTTTTTTTTGTCCACACTTTTTCTGTACGCACTTTCTCTGTCCGCACTTTTCCTGTCCGTCCTCAGATCTTAAAAACTACTGAGGTTAAAGGGCTGCAAATTGGCATGTTGATCATCTACCTTCCAGTCATCAAACATACCAAATTACAGCCCACTAGCCTCAGTAGTTTTTATTTTATTTAAGGTTAAAGTTTGCCATAGTCGTCCGTCTGGCAATGATATAGGCCAGGCCACCACAGGGCCATGGTTAAAGTTACATGGGCCGCGGCTCATACGGCATTATACCTAGTCCGCCGAAAGATAGATCTATTTCCGCTTGCCTTGATTATACGATGTACGAAAACTCGATTGCGCCGAGGAAAATTCGGCGCATTTTTTATTTGTTCAATTACCAAATGACATCAGCCATTAATCTGTCGTAAATACAATATGTGCCATCATAATTTGCAATATCTATCCTTTAATCTTCAAGCAGCATAACTTCAAAATTCTCTGAAAGTGTCCCATAAAATTCAAAGAATAGAAATCGAAAATTCTAACCTAATTACACCAGTTAGAATCTGACCCAAGAAGATTACGAATCTTTTCTAATAGACATAAAGTTGTCCAAGAGAAAATATATTCAGTGCCTAATTTCCTTGGTTTTATACCTAGAAGTCCAAAATTTTCTCGTTCTGAGGTCTCCCTTATCAAATGGATGCTTGGATTTTACTTTTTAAAATGTAGCTTCAGCAATTATCAATTTAAATGTATTTGGCAAATAAGTTTATCCTTTTAATTCGACTGTCATTTTTTTTTTTTACGTAATTTTCATTTTATTTTGAAGGAGGGGTGCTATTCAGCTGTTTTGGGCGAAATCTGCAGAATTAAAAAAGATATTCAACCAGAAGAATCATTCTTCTTTCTTCTGGACCGCAAGTCATGGCAATAGTGAAAACCACACTTACCCTTCGCATAAGAACTGTTCTTATTGCACAGCAATACCTTCTGTCTATTTCTTGCATAAAACACATATGTATCACACGGTGCACTTCATACTCCAATAAAGGTGTTACTCATTGTACCTTTAGTTCGGTAGCTAAACTGATTTCTGTATTTTTCTTCAACATCACTCACTTTGGTCCCTTACAAATTAACTGTCCAGCTTCTTTAATTTCACTTTGCTCAAGTTTCCGACGCAATTCGAACAAACCCTGCAAGTCAGAAATGCGACTCTGTGTTCTGGTTAAACGTCACTTCATGATAATAATATTGGTAAAGGTAAGAGTCTTTAAAAAGCTTGAGATCAAATCTCCTATGTTCCCTTAATATCATTTCAGATAATTTCTATCACTTAAATACAGTTTCATTACGAATTTCTTTCGCCTTAAAACATTTTGTGAGGTAATCTGATAGCCCCAGGACAAGCCACCCTTGAATGTGCAAAAGAATGAAGCTATCGCGTGTCAACATTTTCTACGAACTTGCCTCAAAGAAACTCATGACATGAATTAAATCACACCATAGAGGCTGACCTCTTCCCTGACCCAACCCATCCGACCCCAAACCCCTTCAACACCAGTTTTCGTGGAGTCATATGAAAGGTCGTAAACACATGGCGGTGTAATTAGAATGCTAAAATATGTCGCTCAAAAAAATACAAAAGAAATAGAAAGAATTTCATGGAAAAGAGATTTCAAAAGCTTAATTATCTCCGAAGGTGAAGCCTTTTAAGTCTTATGAGATTATGATGAGAGAGGGCAGGGCGACCCGGATGAGCGTTGCTTTGTTATCATTTGCGTCTTCTGGGAAATGAGAAAGTAGCTGTTTGTGAGATGTGAAGATCAACACAAGTCTCTCTCTCTCTCTCTCTCTCTCTCTCTCTCTCTCTCTCTCTCTCTCTCTCTCTCTCTCTCTCTCTCTTATCCATTTATAGAATTATAAAATTTGCTGAAAGGTCATTGATTCATAAATGAGGTTTTTAGAAGATTTTGATGGAATTCATCGTCCTCAATTGAAGGAAAAGGATGTAAGGACAATGTAAATAAATGTTATATATTTACAGAGGAAAATGTTATTTAGGCTGAAACAGTAGAAGAAAGAAAATTATGAAATGCTGAAGGCTATGTGGCATAAAGTTCAGTAAACCATTATCACACAATTACGACGTCACCAGATAACTCCTTTGTAAGACTGGATGAGGTAAATTTTATTTTTGTAACCATTAATATGTGCACCATAAAATGCTGAGGGTTATACGATATTGGATCTCAGTATCATATGCCAACGGCATCACAAAATAACATTGTGAAGGTGAAGGAGTGGTGAAATGCCCTTAACATTGTCTCATAATACTGAGAACCTTATCATGTAAAGTCCGTTAAAGACTCACAATGAAAATATTGCTGTTTTCAAGATTTGGATATTTGGGAGTTTTCCCGAAATTGGCGGATACTTCATTTATTTTTTGTTTTCTTTTTTGTTTCCCTTGCTTCCGTTTTTGGATTAACTCTTTACTGTTTCATATAATACTCGACATTCAAATTCCATCTTTTTAACAATCATATTGATTTCCTTTTTTATCTATTCGTCAAACTGAAATTCACGTAAGTTGGAGAGATTTTTACCTTTAATTCTCTTCTGCTCCCTTTAATAGCTCTTCATCATACCATTACGGACGCCCAGTTTTTTTTTTTTTTTTTTTTTTTACATGTGAGGCTTTATTTTGAAATGCAACCAGGTGCCGAAGCAGCTGAGTTGAAAAAGTAGGTAACCATTTAGTTCAGGTTTCTAAGTTGTTGGGCTCAGTACTGTGCATTTACAACAAGAGATAATCGTTGCTTTTTTTTTTTTTTTCTTTAGTAGCCGTTTTTTTGCTTGTCTCTCCTCTTCCTTTCGTTGTGGCCTTTTTCTGTTCCAGTTCCTTTTTACAGCTGATAACACCTGGTCTTTATTTTTCTTTCGTTTCATTTGATTTCCTTTCACACCGCTTTGAAAATGTTTACGAAGTAACCCATGCAAGCTGCTAGCCAGATTTGCCAAGTAAACATGAGTTTCTTTGGATGTTGAGCAATATGACATGTGGTGAAGGGTTTTGAATAAGACAATTATTTTTCGTCATTAAATAACTAATGTTGAAGTGTAACTCAATGATAGGAAAATTGAAAAAAGTAATTTTTTTGTCTGAAAATATGAAAGCCGACAAATAGATCGTGAGATAGTAATGACATCTGTAAATTACTTTGTTAATAAGAACAGTGTTCTGAAAAAATCCGAAAAGGTATGATTTAAAGTGACGGAATTGTATAAGAAGAGACGAGATATGTTACAACTACTTTTGAACCAGAATCATACCTTGCAGTTTAGTCTTGAACCTTAGCCATGATTGAACAGTTAACTGGTCTTTGAAAATTAAAAGATGAAAGCTATATGAGCTATATAAAACCACTGAGAAGTAAACAGCGCCAATAATTAGTCACTTAATAGGAGTGAATGACTTGCGCAGAAAATGCTTAATTAAGGGACCAAGTAAAAATTTTTTCTTGAATGTGCAAACGTTTAATGACCGAAAATTATTGTTTTTATATTTAAACCTGAATAACCTGACAGTCTTAAGACTGAGTAAAGAATCGGAAATTATTAAACACTGAAAACCGACGTATTTCGAGTTGAATAGAAATTACGGGAACGAATTAAATTCATAAAACTGGAAAAATGAAAACTAATCTTTAATTGCTTGCGACTACAAGAACCATTACTGAAAATCCTTAGATGCATGAAACTGATACATAATGGTAACGTGGCAATCAGGAAGATAATAGCAAATATTAGGAATACAAATCCTAAATGCAAATGTAAGAAGGTACAAAGTTGACACAAAGTATGAATTAGTTAGTTGCTGTCACATTCGGTTCGCTAAGCGTTAAGTGATAATCATGCGAAGTTGAGCAACACTGGTTTGACCACCAGAGAAAAGCGAGCAGGATCCGTGGCAAGTTTTCAACCTCTGATTTCTCACTTTTATAACTGAGAACGTTAGTCTCCCTCATCCGGATCCTTGCTCTCTTGACACCTTGCTCCTCCTCCCTTTTTCGAAGCATTGATTTCTTTGTTGTCTCGGTATTCCACACTGACGTCATTCACTAAACTTGAAAGGTGAATCATCAGTTTAGTCTAACTGATAATGGGTTATCCGTTCACCACTTTTTTTTAACTTAACATTATGAATCGTAGTTACGTGGATGCTAACATGAAGTATTAGCTCATTAGTGAAATGATGGGGTCGAATTCGAAAGACCTGTGGTGTAATCCCAACCTTCCACCCACCAGTCAAGTCAGCTGTGAATAGGTAGCGTGAAGTGGGGTCAAGGAGAGGGGATGGGGCTAACAACTCCTCTCCTAGAAAGCAACTGAGAACAGGGAGGCTATCCCCTTCTGGCGCTGTGCCTTCTGCAGGGGAAAGGCACAAGAGGCAAGAACAGCCTGACATTTTCGGGGTACAAATGAGACCCAGTTGAAAAGAAGGTTACAAGGTAAACAAAAAGAACAAGAATACCAGATGTTTAATTGCCAAAGGGTAATAAACAAAGAGATAATCCAGGATAACCCGGGATCATGCGGTCACGAACTAAAACCATAGACTTAACCGCAAGAGATACAGAAGTGTAGCCATACAAAATCCAAACACGTTTATAAAACCGAATACGAATTTTGTTGCTTATAATTATCAACAACTTTTTTAATTATGAAGGCATCGAGTTCAAAGAAACCAAGACTTGAATTTAGAACACTTCCATTGTTTGACTTGATAAAACAAGATTCAGTGATATACCTTTTAACTGTGTCTTTACACGGGACTAAGGATCTTACGTCACTCCAGTTAACAGGATGATCTCAATCTCTCAAATGCACGAATAACGCATTCAATATTTGGCCAGTTCTCACAGAATATTGGTGTTTTTGATTCGTTGTGATAGACAATGAGTTTGACCAGCCGGTTAAGGTAGTCCCAGTGTGTAGTGAATTCTATATTAAACGGTATTTGTAGCTCGATATGTGTGTGTGTGTGTGTGTGTGTGAGCGAGCGAGCATCTCTGTCCTCGTCTTGGTGCAGTATCCATGAATATTGCTACAGCACATACTTTACTTTTGAACTCATCGTTTTGATGCTGATAAAGCGTTTTGTGTGTATGTGTGAGTGTGTGTGTGAATTGGTAACATACGATTCTCTCTTCCTTTTATTCTTATTGCAAATTTCTTTGTAGGCAATAACTCATGTCAGTTTTTCTCGTTGTTAAGATGCAAATCATAACCGTGTGTAGTTTGGTATCGTTTCCCCTACGAATAATTGAGCTAAGATCTTTCTTATTTCCATCGATCACCACTGGCTGCGAACTTGTTTTCTCATCGTTATCGCCCGATGAAGGCTTCGTCAATCTGTGCTTATACACTCTTCTCATATAGGTAATTCTAGGGCAATGCAGACTCTGAAAGATATTGCATTTTTACGTTGTAGCTAAAACTCTTTTAGTAATATAAGTCTCTATTTCATCTGAGAAATTCACGGTCTTCGACTACTACATAATAGTAAAATTAAATTTAATTTTATAGTGATTATTCTGTTTCATCTCGTGGTTTTGGTTAAAATTATGCATATGAAAGTTCATTCATACATAAATACTTTCGTTTACTCATTTTCAAGAACTTGGCGACCCCAGGAAAAATTTTTGAAAGTTCAGGATTCAGAAACAGATCGTTTTCAAAACTGAAAGGTTTAGAACACTTTTTTTTTTTTATTTTAAAGCACTCTTGTTTTATTATGTGTCAACACATTTTCTGTTTGGTTCTTCCATTGAAGAACATCAAGTTTTCAGAATTAAAGCTTCTGATTATTCTTGTAAACACATTGTTCTTCCATTGACAGAATCCTGATGCATTAAGAATGAATGTTTGCAGAACGTTTACGAAAACATGGTATTGCATGTTACACTTTCTTGTTATCGTGATATTTTTCCATGTCTTTTCTTCTTTTTTTACATGGGGCGTGGCTGCTTTTAATCTTCCTCAGAGTAATGTCGTTAAAGAAAACTCATCCTCTTCGAATGTTTTCTAGTATTTTGCCATAGAACACAGGAGGCAAGATCAGTCTTGCGTTGCTGCCAGAGACTACACTAGGTTGATTTACTAATGGACTTTCTCCTGACAGTCTTCTCCCCCTACTTTTCCCTCCGTCCCTTCCACCCTATTCAGTGGCC
The DNA here is from genome assembly GCF_040412425.1 of Macrobrachium rosenbergii. Lineage (NCBI taxonomy): Eukaryota > Metazoa > Arthropoda > Malacostraca > Decapoda > Palaemonidae > Macrobrachium > Macrobrachium rosenbergii. The sequence goes on from NC_089786.1 coordinate 33,121,334, forward strand.
TGACTTCATACGAAAAGATTCTGGAAGATAAAAGAAGAAAAATGTTGTCAACATCCAGGAAAACTGCGGCAAGAAAGCATAATAGAGGAAATTCGTTGACAGGCACTGGTTTTTCCAATGACTCGCGCCTCTCTATTTCCATCAGAAAACTAGAGTTACACAGTATCGAATACACACACACACACACACACACACACACACACACATACACACACATATATATATATATATATATATATATATATATATATATATATATATATATATATATATATATATATATACATATATATATACATATACATATTTATACATACATATATATACACATATATATATTTACACACATATACATATACACACACACACACACACACACACATATATAGTGAATCACACATACACATATATATATATATATATATATATATATATATATATATATATATATATATATATATATATATATATATATATATATATATATATATATATATATATATATATACAAATATATTATATACACAAATATTAGCGACTGTATCCTTTCAGTTTCATTTCCTTAGACTTTTCATGGACTCGCTGACTGCTGTAATCCCTGAATTCAGTTGGATGATCAGAACTCCTACCTTGTAAGTAGTGACTCGAATACGCACATGCTAATGAAACCACCCTGAACGACAACAACAATAATAATAATAATAATAATAATAATAATAATAATAATAATAATAATAATAATAATAATAGTCTTTATTTACAATTCATTGAGTATTCTACACGCATTGCCAGGAAGAAGAATAATTGTCAATTGCAGCTCATCTGTAAATTCATCCGCCGAATTCAGGTACATTTCCATCGCAGTATTGTGTAAGATGGTTGGCAGTTGACAACATATAGCCAACCAAATCACTATTCTTTCACAGAAATTGTAAATAAGTCGAGAATATTTTTTTTTCAGACTACAAGAACAGGGGGTGAAATCTTGAAAGAAAAATCCAAAAGTTCATCAACGTAAAGTTTTACCTTGAAGTTATTAATTCACTGAATGACTACAACATTCGTTCAGACCTAAACTCTCTCTCTCTCTCTCTCTCTCTCTCTCTCTCTCTCTCTCTCTCTCTCTCTCTCTCTCTCTCTCTCTCTGAAAGTTTTCAATCTGAGTTTGTGTTAATTTACGTACTATTTTGTTTTTCAAGATAACACTATCCTTATGACCATATTACCTTTTACTATTAGAACTTTTAAATGTAGAACAACATCTCTAGAAGAGAAAGGTGAGGTGAGAGATACAAAGAGGACTAATGGTAATGTAAAAAAAGACATAGAAAGAAAGAGAATAAGATAAGAGGATAAAAAGGGATTGATGGTGAAGAGAAAGAGGCCACTGGGAAGAGGGAAAGAAATGTGAAAGAAAATCTGGAAGAAAAACAATAAAAAGGATCTAATGGAGAAAGAGGAGAGAACGCAGAGCGAAAGATGATCCAATAAACAATTTAGAAAAGAAGGGAATTTGAATAAAAGTGAAGGTTAAAAACTAATTAAAGAAGAGGCTGAAAAATTTTAATATACAGAAGAAAGACCGAAGAATAGGATTTTAATCACGAGGGAAGGGCCGGACCTGCCTTGTGCGGAGAGAAGGATTAAAAGAACCAGGAAAAACAAGAGTAGGAAAAGAGTTTCAAAGCCTGGTTGTAGCGGAAAACACTCCCGGGATCTTGTTGTCTTAGGATTGCCGATTTCTTGAGTAAATGTGAGACTATGTGACTTGACAAGTGTTACAAGAAACGAAGAAAAATTCTTCCTTCTAGTTCAACAGAACATTTACTGAAACAGTACCTGAAGAAAAGAGAAGCCACCTTGATGCGCAGAGAGAGAGAGAGAGAGAGAGAGAGAGAGAGAGAGAGAGAGAGAGAGAGAGAGAGAGAGATGAGGGGTGAATCAGATAGAAAAAGCACACAAACAGTCGCCAAAAGTTCCATCCTGTTGAGTAGGGTGATCAAAAATGCTCCTTCACTCAGAGAGCTTTATTCCAAATAAGTACAAATACATACAGCATCAAAACGTGGGGAACTAAAATGAAGAAAAAAATTATATGATATCAACAATATATTTAGATGTTTGGAGCCATATTAAACAATAGGGTCTCTGCAAAATAAGTGAGACTTTGAGTATACAAATTACTCAAGGTCAAGCCGTTGTCAGGTCAGATAATAGATGCATGTTCGTTTTGAAATACCGAACGTTACTGAATTTTACAATAATTTCTCAGTCTTCATACTGGCGGTAACGGTATGAATGAGGTCCGCTGAACAAATAGAATAAATGTAAAGTATATTTTCTCATGAGACAATGAAAAATATATTTATGCAAGGCAAAAGAAAAAAATTTGTTTTTTTACTACAATTAATCTCTCTCTCTCTCTCTCTCTCTCTCTCTCTCTCTCTCTCTCTCTCTCTCTCTCTCTCTCTCTCGTGGTATATCTATGCCGGACAGACCGTCTAAAAGGGAATGTGTCCATCCTCTACTTTGATGGAGATGTTTCCAATTAGAAGACTGAATCATCTTCAGCGCCCGAGGTAACTGTTGCTGCTGCTGAAATAATCCTTCAAAGGGTTGTTTTTTCATCATCGTAGAGGAAGACACACTTCCCTTCAGACAGTCTGTCCCTTAAAGAAATAGTGCTTTATTTATTAATTCGATTTGACTTCACTCGCTCTGGAGAAGAAAACAGAAGTTTCCGAAAATCTTTGAGAGCTAATAAATATCAGTTCTTCTCCACCATTAAACTTTTTATAGGTCTTTTAATTCCGCATATTTCTACTCATGATTACTTATCATGCATGCAAGATTTCAACGCCAACAGCTGAAAGGGAATGCTTTGAACGATCTTGAATGCTCCCGCTGTCGTGTGGCAGTACTAACCTGTTTTACATCAGTGGATAACGGCGTTTACTTTCTAGTCATTCATATCTTAAAAACTGATCCTGCCCCGTGAGTAGTCAGCGAACATTTTAGCTGTAAGAAACTGTATTACATACAAAGATCATTTATTATTACCTTCTTCCTTTACGAATCCCTTTTGAAATGAACCTTTTTCAGTGCTTTGACTTTTGAGCCTTACTATTTCATTTGTTACCGATTCATCTCCACGAATTTTATGAAGGACATCATATATACATATATATATATATATATATATATATATATATATATATATATATATATATATATATATATATATATATATATATATATATATATATATATATATATATATATATATATATATATATATATATATATATATATATATATATATATATATATATATATATATATATATATATATATATATATATATATATATATATATATATATATATATATATATATATATATATATATATATATATATATATATATATATATATATATATATATATATATATGTATATATATATGTGTGTGTGTGTATGTGTGTGTATATATATGTATATATTCTTCTTCTTCTTATATATTTAACAAATTTTCCCATTTTTTATATGGGGTATACATATATAATATATATATATATATATATATACCTCTTTTGAAGGACTTTGATTTGGCTTTGGGTAGACATACTATATTATATATATATATATATATATATAAATATATATATGTATATGTATATATATATATATATATAGTATATATATATATATATATATATATATATATATATATATATATATATATATATATACATATATACATATATATATATATATATATATATATTTATATATATACATATATATATATATATATATATATATATATATATATACATATATATATATATATATATATATATATATATATATATATATATATATATATATATATATATATATATATATATATATATATATATATATATATATATATATATATATATATATATATATATATATATATATATATATATATATATATATATATATATATATATATATAATATTTAACTATAACACATGCGCAATAACAGCTTCAATTATTTTGTACTAACTCGCCCGTTAAAGAAGGGGTGTCACGACCTCTTCCTTCCAAGAGAATTCATGACATTAATAATTTCTCACCCTGGAGGCTGGTCCCTCTCCTGACTCAACCCACCCGACCCCTAAACATATTAATAACAATTTTCGTGCTGTCACATGAAAGATCTCAAACACATGGCCGTGTAATTAGTGCGCTAAATTATTCGCTCGAAAGAAAATAGACAAAACCGGAGAAACGAAAGGAAATTTTAAACGTTTATTTATTCCAGGATTTGAAACTTTTTTAGATTCTTGAGATTATGATGAGAGAGGACGACCCGGATGGAACGTTGCTTTGTTGTTATTTGCCTTTTCTGGGAAATAAGGAACTGGATGTCGTGAGAAGTGTAGATCGACACACTCCTTTCTCTCTCTTGAACAACATACTTAGCACTGCAAGTAAAAATAGTGTCAAAGAAATAATGTGATGAAAGATGGGGAACATGTACAGTATATTGTTAACCACTTGCATCTTTTAGGAAAAAGATTATTGAATTCTTTATGTATTTAATTAAAACTTTTTCTCAGTCCGTGGCCATTAGTTTTAATGAAAGATTAAGAAGTTTTTACGTTATTTCTTACATGGTACTCCTACTCCTCTCTCTCTCTCTCTCTCTCTCTCTCTCTCTCTCTCTCTCTCTCTCTCTCTCTCTCTCTCTCTCTCTCTCTCTCTCACTGCATCTGGCTATCTACTATTCGGTGCTGAAAAGAAGAGAAAGATGGGATTGAAAGACGAGCAAACAATAAAGTAGTAAATGGTAGTAGGAAATCAGCTTTTTCAGACCTTGTCATTAACATTTGTTATAGCTTTTTCCGCTTATAGCTCAGAGAATAATTAGCGAGGTGATTAGCTTCTGCGAAAATGGAAACAGAAATCCAAACAAATACACTTTATTTAGCATCAGATTCCTTTAAAGTAAAATCAACCTTCTGCGGTGTATACTGCAGCCATAAGGATATTCCTGGAAGAGTAGTAAAAGACTGATTTGTGATCATAAATACCTTAATGTCATTAGCTATAAAAAGAACATAGAGGGAGATATCCTTAAAGGAGCTTCCTGAAATGTATTGTGCAGTCTTTGACCAAAATCATGAACAAAGGTCTGAAAAATCCATTCATTGTGTTCAAGGAGCAAAGGTACTGAAAAATAGATAATACCTACAAAGAGTCTGATCTGCAAATAAAAACTGGAAATGATTTTCTCGTTCAATATGTGACGTGATATTTGAATCTATAACTTTAGTCTTTTCATATAAATCAAGATACCCTTAAATGTCAGTTGGGGGATCCAAAAGGTAAATATTGAGATCGTAGACTATAATGCGGGTTACTTTTTTGGGCGATTGGGACCCGAGATTAAATTCTTGGTCGTCGTCGGAGTTATCTAGCAAGTCTGATGGCATTCCATTTACTTACACTACTGGGGAACTCACATGAGGTCATTGCAAGAAAAGCTGACCAGGAGGAATAGAATTCCTTACACAGAGTGAAAGACCTAACTCAAAATAGGCATTTTTTATATATTTATTCATTGCCTTCAAGAAATAGTAAGTCTGAATCATAGGAATTCTAGCTGTTAACCACAATACGTCAGCCCTATATTTCCCCCCTTTTAGGACTTTCCCAATAGAGTCTAACTCTACCTTGAGTGAAGGTCATTATGCAGTATGAGGCTTAGCATGTTGCGGATCTTGATCGAAATTTGTGGATCAGCGCAAATGGCCTTAAGACAAGACACCGGATGAAATACATGTGAAATACATTTTACGGCATTCGAAAATTTAATTCCTTATGCTCAATGTTATTGTGATGTGTGCACTGCCAAGATTAAAAGAAATACGGCCTGACTGAACGCACATGCCAAGGTTAAAATGAAAAAAAAAAAATAGATTACCATTATGAACTGAATAACATCCATTTCAATGTTGTTTATGGATTTATGATAGTTCCTATGTCGTTCAGGAATGTTCCAGAATGTCCAAGAAAATTATAGCTCATAATTTGACTGACATACATCATAAAACACACACACACACAACTATATATATATAGTTTATATGAAAAATATTTCCGAGAATATATCTGTACTTTTCATTCAGACTCATAGAAAATTTTATAATGCAAATAAAAAATATATATATATATATATATATATACAAATATATATATCATATATATATATAAATATATATGATACATGAGACATATATATATATATATATATATATATATATATATATATATATATATATATATATATATATATATTAATATATATATATATATATATATATATATAAAAAATTATATGAACTATATATATATATATATATGTGAGCCTGTTCATACCTTCAATAGATTTACTTTTCCAAAATCTTATATATTATATATAGTATAATTTGATACTATATCATAAAATAACATATAATATATATATATATGTGTTTTCTAACGCGTGATTCTTGATAATTGAAATAGTCAGATCAATAGGAAAATAGAATATATATGAATTGAAAACTAATTCTAGAATATATGTAGATATTTATAAGAGACAAAGTTGGAGTAAAGAAATATTGCTTTCAAACTTGTTGCATTACTAAAATTTTACATGCTTTAAATTTTAAGCTCTTTTAACAGTATACATTTTTAACACATATATATAAAATTCTGTAAATCTACATATATATATATTATATATATATATATATATATATAAATTATTCCTAAGTCATATTGGTTCTTGATAAAAAACAAAGCCGATTGGACATTCAAGCAAAATCAAATATAACGTCATTGTTTAATTTCTACCAGTTATTTGAAACAAAATAATAAATAAAAAGTTGTGATGTTTTTAATGTAACTTTTCAATTTATGACCGAAAAATACTGTTTCAGGCATATTTGTATTTAAATGGGATCAATCATGTTTGTAACAGATAAATAATGATAAGCCTTGACGCTGTTTATATAATTATATCATATTATAAATACTATTGAGGGTCATATATATATAACATATATTTGTATATATATATATATATCTTAATATATTCATATCATATATATATACACACATATCTTCATTTCTCATTCCAGATATATGCCCTCTTACCCTCTTTCGATTGAAATGAAAAAATAGAATAAAAATCTGAGATTTCAACCTGATATATGTCCCTTCCACTTATCATTAAACGTTTCTTAAACAAAGGTCAAAATTTTACATATATGTGTGCGGATAGTAAAATCGTTAAAATTTATCAATTAAAATAATATTAAATAACAGAATATATTTTGTGTGATATTAGATTGAAACAAAATTCACTTTGTGTGTCTGTGTCTGAGTGTTTCATAATGTTCTCTTTCCTTTTCAGTTACATTTTAAGCGAAAAATCTTTCTGTTTCATTTGAGTTTGTATCTATAAATAAATTTTTCTCTCAATCATATTTTTGGTGTCCTCAAAAGATTGAAATTCATTTCAAAAGTCAATTTCTTAAGACGTTCCTTTCACGCTGTTTCGTTTTTTTTCATTTCGTCATTATAGCCGGTACAAAATGGGCCTCACATGTGGCAGAGATGAAGTAGTTTTTGCGGTACGGAAGAAAACTTTGGGGTCATAATTCAACATACTTTTGTTATAGACGCTTCTCTCTTAAAAGCATATCCAAGGATCTAACAGGGACATTGTTTTCATTTCTCATTCCAGAGCTGCATCTGCCCTCTTTCGATTCAAGAATGTTAAAATTTATGGAAAATCATTTTGGCATTATCGAATAGCATTAATCGTTAAATTATGGAATATAGTGTGTGATGGATCAATAGATGCATCTGGAATGCTACTAGAAACCTGAAACCAAAACCTTCCGGTTAATATTTTTCTGATGTAAGTTTTATCTAATTGTTCTTAAGGGGATCAGAGCAAGGTATTTTACATATGTGTGTATGCGAGTATATGAATGTTTGTGTGACGTTGTTAAAAACGTTTTACTTTCCTTTCATACCAATTTAGAAAAGTGATTCTAAACCTCTTGTCAAACTTCTTAAATAAAACAAATAGATTGCAACAAAACTCAAACTTTTTTTCAGACAAAGCTGAATATATTTTTCAGAAGGTGAACTAATAGATCAGAGAGGGAGAGACACTTTCGTATATTCGTTTTTCTCGTAGGGCAAATGCGTCTTTCAAGCCTCCATAGTTCCTTTGGCTGAAATGGTGAGACGGAACTTAGTGTTGTTTCCTCTCCTTTTCATCTCACCGGTTTCTTCTTTATTTCATCTTTCCTGTGTTCTAGATATTACCGTGCATCTAATTTCTTTTCGTATTTAGCCTATTCCTGTTTTCATTTTATGTTATTTTATCTTTTTCTATCCCTTTAAAATGACCCTCAAATATATTTCGAATGGACACCAGTAAAATTAAGATTTACTATTTCATGCCAAATTTCCATGGAAAAACTATCCTTATCTGTTCGTCAGTGTTCTTAACAGGTCAGAGATAAAATTCACAAGTGACAACACTCAAAATAAACGTGAGGAAGGCGTAAAAAGAACCGATATGAAATACGTAATTCCAAGGTTTGACCTCATGACTAGACGATCATTTTCCTTCCACGTCAACCCACCTCCAGTAATTCTAGGCTGGCCCTGGTTCCACAGAGACGCTTCTAATTTCATAAAAAAAAAAAAAAGCTTTCCTGTTGCGTGTGAGTTTCTTCCCTTAAGGAAAATGGTTTTTGGATATAGTAAAAATTTCTTATACCCCTCTGACTATATCTCTCTGATTCCCTCTCTCACACACACATATTATATTAATACTATATATATATATATATATATATATATATATATATATATATATATATATATATATATATATATATATATATATATATATATATATATATATATATATATATATATATATATATATATATATATATATATATATATATATATATATATATATGTGTGTATATATTTATATACACACGTATATGAGAGATAGAGAAAAATATGTTCCAATAATTAACATAATTACCATAGAAAATAATTGATCTAGTAGTATCATAATTCTGAGGAATTTTCCCCACTCTAATTCGTTTCTGACGGCGGACGTTTTGGATAACGGATTTCCTTGAATTCGAAAGCTGAGGGGGAGGCGCTCAAAACCATATGAGTGTGGCAATTAAATTTCCCTACTTAACCTAAATTTCTTTTCATTTTCTTAAAAAAACATTTAAACATAAAATATGAAAAAAATTCATTTTAAATCGAATTCTGATCTGTGATAATTCGTTTTACATTAATAGAGTTTTTTCGAAAGCGTATCTATTCCTGTAAAACTCTGAAAGAGAAACGAGTGTAGTTATGGCCAGAGTTATTCACCCATGGAATTTCTGATTAAACTCTAATAGAAACTACGGACCCGTAAAACCAGCGGAACAGCTTCAACTAAATACAATATAGATTGCCTAAACTCAGTCGCTCACCCTACCGAATATCGGAATGATGCCAAGCACACATACACAGTCAAATTATATATATATATATTATATATATATATATATATATATATATATATATATATATATATATATATATATATATATATATATATATATATATATATATAAATTCATATACCAGAGGGCATGCAACACTACTTCTGTCTCCTAGCGTATCATAATGATCAGAGTACGAAAATCCAGATTTCCAAAGAATATATCTGTTAAAAAGAAGACCTTAAATATATCTACTTTATTTCTTCGTGAATTTTTTTACTCTTTCATATTCCTTTTTAAATGTAGTCTCGACTTCTATAAGTTTTTTTTCATTGGGATGCTGCCATAATAATCGTTTCTGAGGCTGATTGCTGTCCTTTTCTATCATTTATATTTTGAAGCTGGGCAAGTTAACATATAATGTATTTTGCTTTACATCAGCAAAATGTAAAAGAGGTCTCAGAGGTATACATCAGGCCTTTACCCCTTTCAACAGCTGACCAATAGTGCCCGTAATTGCAAAAGCCGCTTTGATCTAACCAAGGTAGCTGTTGACTGTCCTCAAAGACTCTCCATTATTTGCAATGATTAATGAATTTTGATTATACGGCTCAGTCATTAATATAAATGTTTTGGAAAGGGCAATCTCGAAACTATTTCCCAGTTGAAAAACATTTTAAAAATCTCAAGAAAAACATTAAAAAGTAAAAAAATTTGACTAAATTAATGTCCATATTTGAAGAACTATATTTTAATTCTTTGTAAATCTCAGCCTCAAAACTCCATCAATCTTCTCTTGAAAGTATTGCAATTTTTTTTAGGTAGAATAAACCTGAACATTAATTTTCGATATCGGCTTTGACTATTCCATGAATGAGACATATGTATATATATATATATATATATATATATATATATATATATATATATATATATATATATATATATATATATATATATATATATATATGTGTGTGTGTGTGTGTGTGTGTGTGTGTGTGTGTGTGTGTGTGTGTGTGTGTGTACTGATCACCACAAGAAGAAATTAAATAACTGGTATGAATATTTATAACCTTAGATAGTTAATATAGCATTCAAGTGCAATAATGCACAGAATCAAGCAGTTGTAAAGAACTCTCTTACAGGCACTAAAGGATGTGTATAACAAATCCCATGGCCCATGACCCTGTTTATATTGGCCAAACCGGATATTCATCGTAAAGAATGAATAAGACATGCATAGGAGAAACACTAATTCTCTTCTATACCATTTTATGTGTCCCAAAGGCCTCCTCATATTTCATTCAGATTCTGCTGTATTGTCTTAACGTTTCCCATAATGAATTTAGATCAGACTTTTCTTTAGTACGTAAGGAATTGATCTGCATTCGCTATGGGATAATTTTACAGACTCAATGTAAATAAATTTAAACAAGTTCGAGTTAAATGAATAATCCTAGACGGAATTCCAGAATTTAGTATAGCTGATTTAGTTTTCCAGGAGTGCAGTTTGTGGAGTGACATAGAAAAGTATTTTATGTTATTGTCACCCTGGAAGTTACGGTTACTTCAAGTAATGTTGCAATACGTTCCAAAGAACATCAAAAGTTAAGTGTATAGCTTTAAAAGCGATAGACTTCACTTATGAAAATTAACTCTTTCAAAGAAACTGGATAAGATTAAAGTGAAAGGTAACCTCTTCTGAAATGATAATAAACCAAATTAAGATAAAAAGAAATCTCGGATGAAATGAATTGAAAAGTAATCTTGTTTGAGGATCTTCTCAAGATAAAGAGAAATGAATTCATAAAAGGTTAGGCGTCTATGTTAACAAAATAACCATAAGATTCAGTATGTGTATCAAAAGGAAAACAAGATTCTAGAATATACTCAGTATGCAATCTAATCTGTCAAAGGCATATTTATAAGTTTTATGAATATAAAATAAACAAAAGTAAGCAGACGGAGACGGAAAAGTTTAGACAAGGACGAAGGTTAAAAAGGACTAGTGGGGTGAAGTATAATAAAGAAAAAAATGAACAGGGACAGTGTTATTACAATAATCAACTTGAAATTAACAGAATTAGAACGAATACCACTAGTAATTAATATTAAAACATATTGATCATTATCATCAAGTAAGTTTTCTGCATAATAGTTTTGCCATATGTTGTACGCATGTGGTTATAGGCGCGTGTCCTTGTAAGAGTGGCTTATGCGTTTATATGATTAGGTCGAATTTACTCATATACAAAATGATTTGTCTTCCAGTAGTTTTATAAACGATTATTGCAAGCAGTCTTCATCAGACTCAGCCATTCAAAAGGTGCTTGCTATGGTAGATGGAAAGTCGAACATCATGTCATAAAATACTGTAGTTCTGATCTAAACACTAATAATATTGTCCTTTACAACTAATTAGCTCCATTCCTGATAACTTCTAGTTGGTCCTAATTGTTTCAGAACTGTCTTCATCTTTCAGCACTTACTATGGAGCTATGGAATCATTATAAACTTAATATGTTAGGAATTAGATGTTAGATATATCACCCCATTCACAACCGCAGTCATTCATTCCCCATAGCGAAATGAAACTTTGTCAGCCATAACTGATTTTGAAGTGTTTAGTATAATAAGGCAAGGAAGACTTACCTGCACACTGAGTGCCTTGTTGAGTACCTGAGCATGTACTGTATTCCTTCCTGATTCAGTTCTTCAAGATTCTGGAAATTCCATAATTTTCCAGGAGATATATAAGTCACCTGATCTTTATCTTTTAGGTGAATATTTTTCCAAATGGTACCCTAGGTTTCCAGGCAATGATATTTATGATCAAATTTATAGTCTGCTTACCTTCCATCAGTCCAAATTTCCTAGGAAACCTCTTCCATATCCTTTAACAGCTGCTCCTTCAGAATTAGTGCGAGCTAATTTCTTTCAAGAGCTTTGCCATCCATATTCTATATTGCTTGATCTCACCAATTCCAGTATCAAAGAGTCTTCTTTCCTTCACTCTGCATATTGGAAATAACTCCATGATGGTATAATAGATGCTGTCTTCCTACACTGTCCGAAACTATTCGTAACTTGCAGTCGATTATGTAAAGCAAAAAATAAGCAAACAAGCAAATACAGTAAGACAAGCTCTCAGTTTATAGTGGATGCAGGGCAATAAACATCCTTCTCCCTAAGGAATACGCTGATATGATACCAGAAAAAGAAAAGTAGCAGAAAAAAAGGAATATGTAAGGAAATGAACAGTTTAGAAAAGTACCCTGACGAAAGGAAACTATGTCAGGGGAAGGTAAATAAGAAGAAAACAAAGAGAAGTGGAAATGAATAAGCAACACTGCCTCAGATAAGTTATATTCTTGAAGAATCCGCATTCTCGAAATGGAGGCTCACCCAGCACTCCAAGAATTAAGCGTCACGTTGTAATGGAGTAGAGTGCATATCGCTAGTAGAACCAACAAGTGATTAGACTCGTGGTCTCTCACGGAAAGTTGAGAACGAAAATACACAGTAAAGAGAGGAGAAATAGATGAGGTAATTATCGCTGCGTAGTCTCTTGCCAGACGAGCTTGCTTCATTCCATAAACGCGTGGAATGGCGTCCTTGGGAGTGATAGGAATGCAGTGCTCAGAAGCGAGACTACAATAATACTTGAAAGCTTTACAGATCATTGTCTTGATATTACAACTGAAATCGTTCTTTACTCATACATATCTTTAATGTTTGTTTGTTTATTTTCCTATTCTCCTCACTCTAGTCTTTATTTTTTTTTTTAACATGACGATTTTTGTTGTATGGAAGATTATTTGGCAAGTTAAAGGTCTTCTAAGATGGTCCCACATCACTGTCTTCTAAAAATATTACAACAACGCCAATTGTAACAAGATCGTTGCCAGTTTTCTGTATGTATTGAAGGGGCGGGGTTGCTGATCCAACGCCTTGTCTATGGAGGTGTCCTTGCTTCCTCCTCCTCCTCCCCCTCCTCCTCCTCTTCTTAGATTATCTCTTATGGGATAAATATACGATTAAAATAGATTTTTTCTTTTTCTTTCTTTTGTTATCTTTCGTTCTATATTCTTATTCTTGGTCTTTTTCTCCATACCATGTGATGGGTGCTGATGGTTAGGATCATAGTGATCATGATGATGACTTGTTCTTCTTCACACTCCTTATGGGGAATATTATTATTATAGCTGTACTGAGTGAAGAAGGGAGGATGTCACCGGGTGAAGAAATTGCATTCATCATTCATTCATTCATTCATTTAGACGGACTGAGAATCATACCTTTCATTCAAAGCGAATGTGAATGCTGCACGAGCTACAGAGAGAGAGAGAGAGAGAGAGAGAGAGAGAGAGAGAGAGAGAGAGAGAGAGAGAGGGGGGGGCGGCGTCGGCCTTCTACAGTGAGGGTCAGCAAGCGCGATTAAGTCTCTCTCTCTCTCTCTCTCTCTCTCTCTCTCTCTCTCTCTCTCTCTCTCTCTCTCTCTCTCATAAAGGCTTTAGAATGGAGTTAGACACTGGGAGACTGAATAATAATAATAATAATAATAATAATAATAATAATAATAATAATAATAATAATAATAATAATAATAATAATAATAAAAAGGTTACGAATTATAAAATTTTATCAATTTCATTTTGATTTAGAAACTCACTCAGCAGATGGCACTAGAGTCAAAAGTCTATAATTAACCAAACTCCAGAGTCCACGGACCTATAATTTTCCAAGATGACAGATCAACAAAGACTTTGAGAAAAGTTGCTAAAGAAAATGATTAACTTTTAATTATATTTGCAAGCTAAGTAATTAACAGTGGGTGTTAATTACAAATGAAGTGTTAGTGAATGTAATTTTAAGGCGAGTGAAGGTTAATTTTTTTAATTATGTCGTAATTTAAGGTGAAATTTATTATCACTGTCTTCCGCCTAGTAATTATCTTAACCCCATTATTGTCAACATTATCAACATCTACACCCTCATTTTCCTGTACATTGTTAAAATCGTAATCATCGTCATCGCCGCTTCTGTTAAAAATGAATGACCATATCAGTCATAAGAAATAATTTTTATTCTCCTTGAAAACTTGAAGATAAGGGTGTCTTGTTTTTTCAGTTACAAATTATATCCTTCGTGGACTTAAAATTTCAGTAAAGATAAATAAAAGACGATAAAGGATTCTGGGTGATTGTCATGGAGGGATATTTGAATCAACATCACGACATAAACAAAACTACTAACTCTAACAATCAGCAACCACGTCTTGAGCTTCCTCTTGAATCACTAAAATATCTGTTGCAAAAAATATCATCGTTTGTAAATGAATTGAAAAAGATATTGTTTCTATTTGTTTTACTCATCAAGCTGGTTTACTGTCACTAAAGTAAACAATCTCTAAGTGCATAGAAAAATTTGTGCAATAATGTACACACAGCTGTTATCTTTTCTAGTGTGCGTACTTGTGTACTCATATAAAACAAGTGAAAAAAAGTATTATCTTTTTGAGCAGGCAACCGAAATGCAGAAAGTTCGTCTGAAAGAAAAATAAAACGTAGCAAAGAAGAGCAGAGGAAGAACAAAGGCAAGAAGAAATCAAGATTAAAAAATCAACCGAAAATAAATACATACACTTCAACAGATATTAGAAGTGAGCAGTAAATGAAAAAGGTCTGGGAAAGATTGATTAAAGTACACATTTAACATTTCTAGTACATATATGTCAACTGAATATTTATGCTTTTTTTCAGACAAACTGCATAAGTAGATGGAACCTTATGTATCAACAATAACATTGCATCTTTGTGAGCCTTTCTCTCTCTATGCATTCTTCAATTAATTCCTCCTCAATTTATATTGCATTCCATTCTTATCTTTTCGAGTCATCAGAAACCTTTGGTGATGCGGCGCCAGTTCATTACTTAAATAAATCGTTATATCATTAAACCTCCAATTCGAGCCTAGATTTTTAGCAAACTTGAAGAAACAAGATCAGAATGGTTAAAGAACTAAAAACAATTAATATTGCTCTCTCTCTCTCTCTCTCTCTCTCTCTCTCTCTCTCTCTCTCTCTCTCTCTCTCTCTCTCTCTCTCTCTCTCAGTCATTTTCATATCTTTTTGGAAAAGGAAAGAGTTCAAAATAATTATTCTATGCCCGATAGCATTAATCATCTTCCGCGAAAGAGGTGGAGTTTGTATTTGCTGAATAACAAGCACTGAGTCTTTGCCAGACAGACAGATAAACAGAGAGAGAGAGAGAGAGAGAGAGAGAGAGAGAGAGAGAGAGAGAGAGAGAGAGGGAGGAGGAGGAAGAGAGATAATTCTCTTTGTTTATGTCCATGAAAGTATGATCCATACTTGTGTGTTTGCATCGTGAATATTTTCCACATCATTTATGCGATACAGTATTCAACGACGGCAGTGTGTAGCCTGGCTGAGATAGAAGTCATTATTATTATTACAATACAACTTCAATAGCAACATCGCTTTAAAAGTAATTATTAGTCTTATGCTATATTTATTACCATTACTCAGCCACCAGCAGGTATAATTAATTTAATTGAAAAAAGGAGCTAAATTTTTTTAATATCAGAGTTATTATTATCCAAATTTCAAAAGGTTGGCTAATATTATTAACGGAGTCGAGACAAAGGCCATTTAAAGTTGATAGGATGATATTCATTGATAATAATAAATATGATTTTGGGCAAAATTTATGTAGACTACAGTACATAACAAAGGAAAGTTGCAGTTCAGCCAAAACTGTTCAGTAAGAATAGCAAATACAAAATAACACTTCTAATAGAAGCTTCCATCCATGTAGAACAAGAATTTTCTTTCCTCTAACCTAAGAGTTGTCATTGCTAAAAACACGCGATTGCCGAAATGTGGTCCTTTTTGTATTCTTGGAAGATCAGCTTGCAAAGCCATTTCTTCAGTGCATTATCTAATTTGATGCTCTTGGTATTTCAGACGCGAATACATTCCCTCCTTGTCCTAAGGAGGATAGATAACAAGATTCCAGGTAAGCATTATTTACTTTCATTTCAAAGATATTATCATCATAAGAGAAGCAGTTTATTTGCCGCAGGAAGCGGGAGCAATGGTTCTTGCCTGTATTCTTTGTTGGTTAATTTTCTATTTTGTTTTTGTTTTTCTTAATTTTTCTCGGTTTTCTCTTTTTCTCTCTATTCTATTAGTTTGGTTGAATACTACAACTACTGCAACTACTATTACTTCTGCAACTGCTAATAATGATAATTCCAAACATTGCTTAAATGAGAACGGAAGATTAAACATCAATAACGTTGAACCTTCATTAACCATCTTTTGCTTTATATTGTGATTTACTTTTATTTCAGACGCTACCTCCAAGTATTTAATCTCTCTTCAGTTAAGTCAATCTTCGTTGCAAGTGTAATAAAACGTACAATCACTTCAGACACAAAAGTGAGGAGCTTTCAATTCATTCTGATAGTGGTTTAATCATGCCTGCTTGTGGTAGTGTAATGGTAATAAATGTAGCATAGGTGTTAGGATCTTTGGTGGTTCTATGGGCGGTACGGTAGTTACCTGTTTGTTTATTTGGCTAATCCTCTCCCTCCTCTTATTTTCACAGGATTGTTGACGTCTGTGGTGGCGTGGCGCCAACTTTTAGTCAGGTTCGGGCAGCAGTAGCGATTGTTCTCTTGGGGATGAGAACTTTTGAGTACCAGCAACAGTTCGACTTTGAGGACGTTTCTTGGGCAGCCGGTGTTTGGGCCCATTGGAGCAGCGCACCGACGAAGATGGTTGTTTGTTGGCCGCAGGTGGAGACCCTTCGGCGGTTTTCAGCCAGTGGCCCCGTGTCCTTGGTATTTGGCGAGACGGCAGCAGGGACGTCGATATACTGACCTGTTGTCGTTAGTTGGTGGACTTCGGGAGATGGCTTTTTTTTTTTTTGTATCGACTGCTGCTGGTACTTCTTTTTGGATATAAAGTATTATTGCTTTATTTTTGTTTCGTGGCCTGGACCTGGCTCATTTTGTTATGGCTTTCTTTTTTTATTTAAGATTTTTATTAAGTTTAATATTAATAAATCTAATTTTTATAACAATTTCCTGTATTTTTGTTATTCCTCCTTCTTTGTGTGTGCGAGCTGTCGATTAGCCAGAGCAGCCCCAATAGTTTTTCCATCTATAAAGATCCTGTGTTTGTGTTTTTTTTTTTTTCTTACGGGCCGAGCCACTAGGTTCATAACAATAGGACTAATAATTACTTTTAAAGCGATGTTAGTACTGAATTTGTATCGTAATAATAATAAAATGACTTCTGTCTCAGCCAGGCTACATACTGCCGTCGTTGAATACTGTATCGCATAAATGGTGTGGAAAATAATCACGATGTAAACACACAAGTATGGATCATATTTTCATGGACGTAAACTAAGAGAATTATCTCTCTCTCTCTGTCTCTCTCCCCCACCTCTCTCGCTCTCTCTCTCTCTCTGTCTGTCTGTCTGTCTGGCAAAGAACTGACTCAGTCCGTGTTGTTCAGCAACTACAAACTCCACCTCTTTCGCGGAAGATGGTTAATGCCATTGGGTATAGAATAATTATTTTGAGCTTCTTCCTTTTCCCAAAAGATATGAAAATGAGAGAGAGAGAGAGAGAGAGAGAGAGAGAGAGAGAGAGCAATATTAATTGCTTTTAGTCCTTTAACCTTTCTGACCTTGTTTCTTTTCAAGTTTGCTAGAAATCTAGGCTCGAATTGAAGGTTTAGTGATATAACGATTTATTTACGCAATGAACTGGCACCGCATCGCCAACGGTTTTCGATGACGCGAAAAGATTGGAATGGAATGCAATATAATTTGAGGATGAATTTATAGAAGATTGCACAGAGAAAGAATCACAAAGATGCAATGTCATTGTTGATACATAAGGTTTCATCTACTCATGCAGTTTGTCTAAAAAAGCATAAATATCCAGTTGACATATCTGTACTAGAAGATTTAAATGTATACTTTAACAAATCTTTTCCCTATCTAATTCATTTACCGCTCACTTCTCATATCTGTTTGAGTATGTATATTTACTTTCGTTTGAGTTTTTAATCTTGATTTCTTCTTACTTTTGTTTTTCCTTGACTCTTCTTTGCTACGTTTTCTCTTTTCTCTCAGACGAATTCTCTGCGTTTTGGTTGCCTGCTCAAAGAGATAATACTTTTTATCACTTGTTTTATATGACTACCCAGGTATGCGCACTAGAAAATATAATAATTGTGCTTACCATATTGCACAAATTCTACCGTTTACCTAGAGATTGTTTACTTTAGTGACAGTAAACCAGCCAGCTTGACAAGTAAAGCAACTATAAACAATATCTTTTAATTCATTTACAAACGATGATGTTTTTCCCACTCAAACATTTTAGTGATTCAAGAGGAAGATGATTGTTAGGGTTAATAGTTTTGTTTATGTCGTGATGTTGATTCACGTCTTTAGCCATGACAATCACCCATAATCCTTTACCGTCTTTAATTTACCTTTACTGAAATTTTAAGTCCACGAAGGATATAATTTATAACTAAAAGAACATGACACCCTTATCTTGAGGTCTCGAAGAAGAATAAAAACTATTTCTGAGTGATATGGCCATTAATTTTTAAACAAGCGGCGATGATGACGATGATAATTTTAACAATGTACAGGAAATTGAGGCTGAAGATCGTGATAATGTTGACAACAATGGAGTTGAGATCATTATAAGGATGAAGATAGTGATAATAAACAAAAGAATGGTGATAAGACAACACCTTTGGAAGAGCTCAGTATAAAAGCAAAACGACGAATATCCTTCAAGGTTCTAAAAACAACGCAAGAACCCCTTTTCACCCAACTGTGTGTGTGTGTGAGAGAGAGAGAGAGAGAGAGAGAGAGAGAGAGAGAGAGAGAGAGAGACTGGAAATCAACAATAAACCTTAAAACAAGCGGTTGATAATAATAAAATAACCAGGCACCTTTATAACTTGCAGGTACTATGATAACATTCTGCATTACAGAGGCTTCCGATGATGGTTATAAGGAATTCCTTATTGTGAGAGCAAACATGTTCTTTGGTAAAACATGCGTGTGGTAATAGGCATTATAATTCAAGGTGAGCTTTCCGCATACATGGCCTGAGGAGGCTCTCTTGAGCAAACCACTTTCCCTGGGCTCCATTTCGAACCCTTGTAAGGGTCCCAGTTTGTAGAACAGGAGCCTCCGTGACCCCTATGAAGGCCTAGAGGCGGTGTTCCTCGGCTGACCCGGGGGCCTAAGTCTACCTCCTGAATCCCCGGAGGGCTACCTCTCTTATTCACTTTGCTTTAGTCTGATATTACAAAAATAAATACGGCCCAACTTCTTTTATGAGCACATCTTCAAAGTCAGTGGATTCATTCATCCAGTAATCTTGAGGTCATTCTGGATGTCTGTGTATCCGGCGATTTGATAGAACAGTTAGGGAAATGGATCCAAAATTTTTTAAGAATAATAAATTGCAGAGTCTAGCTTGTGTGTCAGTGTCCAGTAATACACCAACTCGAATTCATTATTATAGGCGCTACTCTAAAATTTATGATGGAATCCTTTGGAGTTGAATTTAAATCTTATGTACATACAACTACTGGAGTTATATTCTCTCTTTCTCAGTGAAGAGTAACCATGATACCAAAATGTTATTGCTATTGGTTACTAAACTTAATTTCGAAATATTCTGAATACACACACACACACATACACACACACACACACACACACACATATATATATATATATATATATATATATATATATATATATATATATATATATATATATATATATATATATATATATATACATATACATAAACCTACAAATGTCGTTTAATATCCATTTCCCGCTAGTTCTGGAATGTCAACAAAGGAGAATTATAAGTGATAAATGATTTGGTAACAAAGTGACTCGAACACTCGGCAGTATGTATCAATGACTTCCAGTTGAAGTTCTAGACCACTGGGGTATCAAGAGAGGTGTAAGTTATTTCAGCCTCTATCGCACATATCCCACTGAGTGCAGGAATTTATACTTGGCATCGCCATCAACCCACACCCACAATGACCGGCGATTGGTATGTTTGGAACATGTAGGTATTCATAAATTTCTATCAGATCACAGCGCCATTTTCTATACAAATTTTGTTTAATATCCAATCTGCGCTACTTTGGGAATATCACCGAAGGGGAATTATAAACGATAAATGATTTGGTACCTAAGTGACCCAAACACTTAGGTACCAAATCAAACAGCCAACGTACCCATCAACGACTTCCAGTGGACCTTCTAGACTACTGGGCTATTATGAGAATTATAAGTTAATGCCGACCCTACCGTACATACCCCATCAAGCGTAGAAATTGAAATAATACCTATGAACAAAAACTGATTTTTACATCAAATTTATCTTTTTGTTTTAGCCTTTAACCGAGTATAATGCGTCGCTTGCTATTCTTTTTGCCTGCAGTTTAACTCACTATGAGTGGAAAACCCGAATGCTTGAATGTTCATCTTTATGATGAATAGAGTTTCTCTTCCGCGTTCATTTTTTCACTCCCCTCTTCAACTAAACTATTCTCAGAACTAACTGGCTCCGTTAATTAACCGAGAGATATATGGCGATGTCCTTCAGGTATTACAGACGTCTGTTTGTTTTTCATTTTTCGTATCTGGTGTGTTTCTTTGGTACTTTCCTTGGCATTCTTTCTCTACACTTTGCATCAGTGAAATTGCTCTCATTTATTGCATGTAATTGAAACACATTTGAAAACAATTTCAGTACATATATAAACACCTACGAAGGAGTTGTCGACACTATTGGCGAGTAATCACCCCCTCCCAATGACATTAACAGGTGGGCTGATGAATTCAAAATGGCCAAGGACAACACACTCGCACACACAAACATACATATGCATACAGATATTAAGCCACAAAAAACGTTTAATACTGCATGGGGGGGCGGGGTGTTGGGTTGGGGGGGAGGGCGGCAGATGCACTTATCAGTTATTATTGCCCTTGGTTGTTAAACGGCAGTTTTCGCTAAATATTAAAATACAAGCAAGTCACTCGCTTATAAGTGACAATAATTCATATTTATGCATATAAGCGCACAACACACACACACACACACACACACACACACATATATATACTGTATATATAAACTCTTCCTGGGTAGAGCGCATTGTTGGGTCGATACATCTTTCATTCGATGTAAAGGAAAACAATAGAAAGAGAAAAAAATATAACTTTATAAAAAGAATGAAAGAAAGACCTGATATATTTGCGGTGAGTGGGATCTCTCCAATATTCGCCGGTGGGGTGTTTCGTAGAGAAGGCCCTCCCTGACCTTTTTGCTCCTCGCGATTCCATTGCTCAGATGCTTCAGCGAATTGTCAGCAACTGCTCTTGACCGAAGTCGCTTTTTTCAAATACTGAAGCTACGCAAACCAGCACAAAAAGTCTAACTTTTAAGGGAAGGAAAGTGTGGAATCAAACAGCGATCGGCGGAGAAATATATTTTCTGCTTGAGGTGGAATGTCGAATGGATGTGTTTATTTGCTTTTCAAACGGCGTTTGCTTCCTTCTTTTATTGAATTTCTTCCATAGCTCACATTCGGATGATATGATTACACTTATATATATATATATATATATATATATATATATATATATATATATATATATATATATATATATATATATATATATATATATATATATATATATATATATATATATATATATATATATGTATATATATATATAATATATATATATATATATATATATATATATATATATATATATATATATATATATATATATATATATATATATATATATATATATATATATATATATATATATATATATATATATATATATATATATATATATATATATATATATATATATATATATATATATATATATATATATATATATATATATATATATATATATATATATATATATATATATATATATATATATATATATATATATATATATATATATATATATATATATATATATATATATATATATATATATATATATATATATATATATATATATATATATATATATATATATATATATATATATATATATATATATATATTTCAGAAAACATGGCTGCTACAATCTTAAAGGACACATATATGCATTTCATAGCTTCAATGCTTTAAGATGTGATGAAAGAATTTTTGGAGTGAGATGGTACTGACAGAGCCATCAGTTGTAAAATCTTTGTATTCAGCAAATAGTTTGATTCCTCAGCTATCTCTTGCGAGAACCTCAGCAATATTGCCGGTCAGGTGATCTCCGAAGTGTTATGTATATTCGTGAGTGCGTGCGTTAATTTGATCTAGATTATGCCAAAATCTGCCTAAAAGTGAGTTTGATCGTTCATTAACATGATAAAACTGCAGTTGTCTAGACGTAGCTTTGGAGAGGATCCAGGCTTTGAAACGGCAGATAAGGTAGAGTTTGAAATCTCTGTTTTATGGGAGGAAATTGAACTTGTGATTTTTACCATGATTTTCTGATCATTATGAACTTTTGAACTGGTGTGGGAGATTTAATATGAATATTCATACCTCTTTTATATTATTATTTTGTTATGTTACGTTTGCCATATCTTGGCTATGCATTTTACACTTTCCATTATTGTGTTTTGCATTTCATATATTTTTGGGAGTTTTCTATCATGTTTAATTCTTTTGACAGATGTCTGTGGACTGGTTCGAATAACATGTGGTAGACTGTTTTTTTGACATGACTTTAGTTATTGATTTGGGGAGTATGTGTGATTTTGGATATTTTCAGGCTATTAGCCATAGTGAGACTTCTTTAATCAGAAGTGTTTTGCAGTTTAGAGTTTAGTTATCTGACTCGATATTTCATTTATTATGCATTTTAATCTTTGCTTTGTTTTATTCATTTCTTGTTGGGTTATTTGAATAATAAACCTATTTTTGTAGAAACTATTGCGTTTCTTTAAATAGTCCATTTAATTGCTTTGAGAGAATGAGTGAGGTCGGGTGGGTGAACTTCGGAAAACGATGAGAGAGAGAGAGATTCGGGAGAGAGAGAGTGAGAGAGAGAGAGAGAGAGAGGAGGAAAAAAAATGTGTGAGTGTTATCATGGGTCGAACCTTCATACGCCTTTTTCCTGAAGAAAGATCGTTAGATCACGTTACGTACACTTTCAAAAAAGTATTAATTCTGTTTCTTGTAACAGGATTAAATGGTGGCAGCAGTACCTCATGATTTTAATGGCAGCGAGCAGTGTCCCATGTCTTTAATGATGGCGAAAGAGGGAGATTACTAATAGACTAACTGGTAACGTTGATACCCAAAGCGACTGGGCCGGGAGCGTGATGTGTGTTGTGTGACCACTCAGTCTTAAGAGATCGTGTTTCATAGGGGGTCGTGATTACGTGTGAAATACGGGGAATCTTTTTTTTTTCCGTTTCTATTCGAGTACTGGGAGTGGGGAGTTGTGAAATAGATCTGGATGATCTCTAGAGCAATTTTGGGGTTAACAAAATACCCAAATAAGTGTGAATAGTGGCGATTGTGAGTTAATTACGCAAAGTGATTAGTCAACAATAATCACGCTGGTGTTTTTTGCTTCGTCTTCGAGTGGGTGACATCACAGGTTAGAAGTCGAGAGATAGGTGCTCCGTTTTCTGTTCAAATTGGTAAGTACCCCATTATCGTAAGTTGCGCAGAACTCCGTTTTCTGTTCTTCTTTTAGAGGGGGTAACTTTTACCTTTCTCTAGTGTTCTTTTTGGTTTCTTTTTTATGTTGTTACGCTCAGGGCGTGTGATCACTCACAAAATGCTGGACGATGCAGCAAGCACATCCCAATCAGTCGTGGTGCATAAAGTGACGAGCGTTAGCGCAGGAATTAGTAATTTTAAAGGGTTAGTTGACGGGAAGCCAACCCAAAATTTAGAAACTTTCATTGAGTCAGTGAACAATTATCTGAATTCCAAGAAAATTACGAATGGTGCTGAAGCTTTAACAGAGGCTAAATCATTTCTGGATTTAGATAAAGGAGATATTGGGAAACGAGCACGCAGTTTCGGGTTCAGAAGGTGTAAAACTTGGAATGAACTGCAGAAATTTCTACGAGCTACTTATGGCGGAGTTCAACGTGAATGTGCAGTTCGGAATTTGCGAGAGTTTCTCAAAATAAAGAAGGGCAATGATTCACTAGTCACATACAGTGCGAATTTATTTGATGCAGTAGTTGAGTTAAAGAAATCTATAATAGGCTCTCCATGGGTAACTGGAAATAATATCTCCTTAGATAATTTTGAAAGATTGTTACACTTTGCTTGCCTTTTAACGTCGGTCCCAGATGTAATTGTAGATAGTTTTGATAAGAGAATTGATCAGGATACAGACGAATCCTTTTTGTTTGCACAGATTAACAAAAATCTATCAAAATGCCCGACACTGGACAGTAGTTTTGTACAGGGAGGTGCAAAGATGTCAGCTGCGGTTTCCAAACCACAGAATAATGATAGTCGCTCGCATTCGGGAAATGATGCAACAGCGAAGACATGTGCACGAGTAGAATCGAAGAAAATTCCAGAGAGATCAGTCACAACGATACGTTATTTTAATTGTGATAAAATAGGACATAGTAAATCAAATTGCAGAGTGAGATATTGTTCAGTTTGCAAATCTTCAGATCATGGATGGAGATTTTGCCCAGCCACAAAGAGTAGAGAATATTCAGGAAGTCACGGGAGGTTTTTCTAGATATGACAGGAGAATTCCACATGATGCAAGTTCTAGATACACAAAGGAACAGCAGAATTTTCACAAGATAAGTTCGAAAACGGACACAGGATAATGAGCAATCAGGTCTTAGAGTCACTAGAACCTAGGCCGATTGTACGTGGATTCTCTAATGGCAATGAAATTTTTATTTTCATTGATTCTGGTAGCTCAGTTAACTTAGTAAATGCTGACCTTTTTCACTCGAGGTTTCAAGAGTGCAAATTAGTCCCTTCTAGTGAGACAGTGTGTGATGTACAAGCGAGGAAACTGAATATTTTAGGTTCGTCATTTCTTACGCTTTGTATCGGCGGAAAGACAATAGTAGAATCATTTTTGGTCATAGAAGGATTAGCCTTAGGTGAAATGGTTTTGCTAGGACACCCTTCTTGTATGCGACATAACATCAACATTCTTACAGGAGTTCAGGGGATTACAATAGGTGAGTCAGGTTGTTTTGTTCCATATATACACAGGGAAAAAACTTGTGAGAAACCTAAGACACAGTCGGAGACATGTGTAACACAGTCATTAGAGAGTGAAGATATTCCGCAAAGATCTTTCAAAGGATTTTTGTTGGAAGATATTGAATTGCAACCACGAGTTCCTACATTGGTTAAACTGTCGCTGAAAGAGAAGAATTTTCCTTCTCAAGTGTGCGTTGTTGTGGGAACCGAGAAATTCAAAGACATTGTGAGTATGGTGTCAGTGAATGAAATTTCAGTCGCAGGCGTGACTTCAGTAGAATTAGTTAGCTATCAAGACTCAGTGAAAAAATATCACAAGGGTACTTATGTAATTGATTTTGAAGAGTTTAATGAAGAACATAAATTAGTGAGTTTTTGTGGAGACGGGAATATGTTTCCTAACGAGGAGCAACAGTTCCGAAGTCAGGTTCTGCATGAACATTTGGCTAAAGTTGATTATCCTGAGTATTCAGATAAAGTAGAGAAAGTGTTGAAAGAATATCTAGATATCATTGCTTTGAAGGGAGATAAATTAGGAGTTACAGATGTTTTAGAACATTCAATCCGCCTAGAAAAGGGTACAAATCCCATATATATTCCAGCATATCGAATTCCTTTTAAGATCAGAGAAGAAGTAGAAAAAGAAGTTCAGAGGTGGGAGTCGGAAGGCATTATCAGACCGTCCAATTCTCCGTTTAATTTTCCTTTGCTTGCAGTTCATAAGAAAGACGGTAGTATCAGAGTTTGTGTAGATTTTCGTAAATTAAATGAAAAAACATGCCCAGATAGATATCCGGTAGCTTGTTTGCCTGATTTGTTTGTTGAGATCGGTGGCAAGAATATATATTCATCTATAGATCTTATGCAAGGGTTTTACAAGTTCCCCCTTTGTGAGAGTAGCCGTAAATATACAGCATTTTCGGTACCAAAGGGACATTACAGAGTTTAATAGGATGCCTTTTGGATTACAAGGGTCCCCAATAACATTTACTAGACTGGTTAACACAGTACTTCATGGCTTGTTAGGAAAGTCGGTGTTTGTGTACATGGATGACATTCTCATATGCACAGATACAATTGAAGAACATCTAAAGGTGTTAAAAGAAGTCCTCAAGCGATTACGGTTCGCTGGGTTAAAGGTCAAATTGGCCAAATGTGAGTTTCGGAAGAGAAAAATTGTCTATTTAGGACATGTTATCTCTAAAGAGGGAGTTAGAGTGAATGATGAGAAAGTTAAAGCCATTGTGAATTTTCCAGTTCCCAAAACCAGGAAACAGATTCGTTCGTTCCTAGGTATGTCGGGTTTCTTTCGCCGTTTTGTGCGGAATTTTTCTACAATAGCGTCGCCATTGACAGATTTGTTACGAGAAGACGTTAAGTTTGTTTGGGGTGATAGTCAACAATTAGCTTTTGAGAAGCTTAAGAACGCTTTGGTGAACCCACCAGTTTTGAAGTTTCAGATTTTAGTCAACCGTTCACCTTAGTGACTGACGCGAGTCAGGAAGGTATAGGTGCGTGTTTGATGCAGAAATTTGAAGGGAAATTACACCCAATTGCTTTCTATAGCAGAAAGTTCAAAACGCGTGGTAGTAACGAAAGGCTGATGTCAGTTGTGGACAAGGAGGCTTTCGCAGTCGTCTCTAGCCTTGTTCATTTTAAGATGTTGTTGTTGGGAAATAAAGTTGAGATTTTTACAGATCATCAACCGTTGTTGGAGCTTTTTAATAAGCCAAATTTGTCGCCCAAGAGAGCACGCTGGTTCCTAACATTGAGAGATTTTGATGCAAACCTCAAATAAATTGAAGGTAAGCATAATGTAGTTGCCGATGCATTGAGCAGATACTTTCCGGTCGAGGATGAGGAAATACACACCGAATCCTGTGTGGGAGAAGAGAGTAAATATTTGGTGTCTAATGTCTCTGATATTAGTAGTTCTGAGAGATCGCATGTAGAGGACATACACGTTTCTACAGTGCATACTTCGGGGAGAAATAGTGAGTCGGCAGTCTCAGGAGAGACTGTTGTTCGTGATAGTGAGAGTAACGCAGTGTGTTATATTACGGGTGAAAATGTCACTTGGGACATAGGCTTGCTGGAACAAAAGCAAGATGAAGATAAATTGTTGTCAGATGCTAAGGCATTTCTTAGGGAGTTTCACCGAAGAAAGGGTATAAGTTGCCTTTTTCTGGTCTAGAGTTGGAGAATAATTTATTGGTGAGGAAAGTTAAGTATAACTTGCGAAGTACTCGAAGCATTGGTGAGATTACACAAATCATCGTGCCAGAGAGTCTAGTACCACAAGTTCTAGACATTGTACATTGTAAATTTGGTTCTCCTCATTTGGGTGTGGACAAGACGTATGAAAACGTCAGGTCAAAGTTCTTTTGGAAAAATATGTTTTCCGCAGTAGAAGCCTTTGTGAAGAAGTGCGCTATTTGCAATGCGAATAAGCCAGCGACGACAGTGTCGTGTCGTTTGGGTTCATATCCCATACCACATAGGCCGTTTCAGAGAGTGCATATGGATATTCTGGGTCACTTCTCAGAGTCCGCTTATGGTTATAGACATTTATTAGTAGTTGTTGATGAGTTGACTCGCTTTGTCGAGATTTTCCCACTGAAATACAAATCAGCTGAGGAAGTTGCTATAGCGTTTTTTAAGGGGATAATTTGTCGATATGGTGTTCCAGAATGTCTGATCACAGACAATGGTAGGGAGTTTATTAATAAGACTTTAGACGGTCTTGCCAATTTACTGGGGATAAAGAAAGTATCTATAATCCCGTATAGACCTGAAGCGAATGGGTTATGTGAGAGGGCGAATCGGAAAGTAATCGAAGCTTTGCGCATGACGGTGGGTGGTTCCGATACACTTTTGAACTGGTTTGGGAGATTTAATATGAATATTCATACCTCTTTTATATTATTATTTTGTTATGTTACGTTTGCCATATCTTGGCTATGCATTTTACACTTTCCATTATTGTGTTTTGCATTTCATATATTTTTGGGAGTTTTCTATCATGTTTAATTCTTTCGACAGATGTCTGTGGACTGGTTGTGAATTATCATTAGTTCATAGACAGACTCCGACAGAATGTGACTTTAGACAGTTCCTGCGAGATTACCACATCGAGTCCACCAGCACCCTTCCTGCCGTGTTTTGCAAGGAGTATGCAGTTACAATGATGTGCCAGAGCAACAAGTCGACATCATTCGTTCTTCAAGGATCCAAGCTGTTTGATGCTGCATGCCGTGTGATGTCTACGGACTTTCTCGTACTTAGCCGTACTGTATTCAACAGTTCCGAGAAGATAATTATGCGTCATACGCATAACGAGCATTTGGTAGTGGCGGTACTTACAACCAAGGTGCCAATGACGGTTCCACCGTTGGAAGACATTGACGATTCCGTGATGTTCCAGTATCAGGAATATATTATGCCGACAATTTTAATTGTCTTAATAGCTATTTTACTGATAATTCTTGTTGTGGGAGTAGTAAAGCTTATTCGTGTTTGTAAGATTACATGTAAAGGCTCTAAGAACACAACCCCAGTGACTTTGGAAGTGCGTCATGAGAGCAGTCCTTAAAGCTGCAGTGCAGTAGACATTGCTAATTGAGCATAGCCCTATCTATTACGTTTTATACATATGCTTTTGTTTTAGTTTGCCGTTAAGGAGAGCGAGACGCTCTTATGTGGTGGCCGAGCTCTATTTCAGAAAACATGGCTGCTACAATCTTAAAGGACACATATATGCATTTCATAGCTTCAATGCTTTAAGATGTGATGAAAGAATTTTTGGAGTGAGATGGTACTGACAGAGCCATCAGTTGTAAAATCTTTGTATTCAGCAAATAGTTTGATTCCTCAGCTATCTGCGCGAGAACCTCAGCAATATTGCCGGTCAGGTGATCTCCGAAGTGTTATGTATATTCGTGAGTACGTGCGTTAATTTGATCTAGATTATGCCAAAATCTGCCCTAAAAGTGAGTTTGATCGTTCATTAACGTGATAGACCTGCAGTTGTCTAGACGTAGCTTTGGAGAGGATCCAGGCTTTGAAACGGCAGATAAGGTAGAGTTTGAAATCTCTGTTTTTATGGGAGGAAATTGAACTTGTGATATTTACCATGATTTTCTGATCATTATGAACTTTTGAACTGGTGTGGGAGATTTAATATGAATATTCATACCTCTTTTATATTATTATTTTGTTATGTTACGTTTGCCATATCTTGGCTATGCATTTTACACTTTCCATTATTGTGTTTTGCATTTCATATATTTTTTGGGAGTTTTCTATCATGTTTAATTCTTTTGACAGATGTCTGTGGACTGGTTCGAATAACATGTGGTAGACTGTTTTTTTGACATGACTTTAGTTATTGATTTGGGGAGTATGTGTGATTTTGGATATTTTCAGGCTATTAGCCATAGTGAGACTTCTTTAATCAGAAGTGTTTTGCAGTTTAGAGTTTAGTTATCTGACTCGATATTTCATTTATTATGCATTTTAATCTTTGCTTTGTTTTATTCATTTCTTGTTGAGTTATTTGAATAATAAACCTATTTTTGTAGAAACTATTGCGTTTCTTTAAATAGTCCATTTAATTGCTTTGAGAGAAATGAGTGAGGTCAGGTGGGTGAACTTCGGAAAACGATGAGAGAGAGAGATTCCGGGAGAGAGAGAGAGAGAGAGAGAGAGAGAGAGAGAGAGAGAGAGAGAGAGAGAGAGAGAGAGAGAGAGAGAGAAAAAAAATGTGTGAGTGTTATCATGGGTCGAACCTTCATACGCCTTTTTCCTGAAGAAAGATCGTTAGATCACGTTACATACACTTTCAAAAAAGTGTTAATTCTGTTTCTTGTAACATATATATGTGTGTGTGTTTTTTTATGAAATTGGAATTCAGGTGGAGTACTGGTTTACTTTTTAACAGAATTTGAATAATTAGTTATGCTACTTAACTTTAGTCTGTATCAGTTTTAATAACTAGTGTTATCACCCTCATTTCGGTTCCTTTGAGGAAAAATATGTCAGAGTTGTAAACATTTTAGGGCTGGAGAAAAAAAAAAAACTAAATCTGGTGTCACATGAAAACTTTTTCAGGGACCCTTTATCATCTTCTAATCGATCTTAAAAAAACATCCTTCATCTTTTATCGTCTATTGGTGCAGGATCAGTGTCACGAACGTGCGCGGCTTTCACACCGCCTCTTGCATAGAAGAAAGTATGGGATCTGGTGCACAATTTCGTGTAAAATAAAAGTTGAAGATAGCAGACTTCACCTTTACTATGTTATGTTTGAAAACAAGTTTAGATGAGAAATATGAGAATAAATGGAGAAAAATATTTGATCTTTTCACACGTTTTTAAAGTTTATGATTTATTCTTAGAACGGTTTTAGAGAAAAAAAATACATATAAAGAGGGAGAAAAGCAGGAAGCACAACAGACACAAAATAAACATAATATATAAGAGAGAGGGAGTGAGAAGTTGGGGGGAGGGGGAATTGTTAATCAGTATCAGTTAGCTCTGCGCTTTGTAAAACTCATAATGTAGTAACATTATAAAGACGCTCAGAATCTTTTCTTGAAACTGAAAGATTCGAGGTTTTATTGCAAAGGTCAGGCAGTCATGGATGAGAGTGAGAAAGGAGAGAGAAGAAAGAGAAGATCGAGACGGAGGAGGGAGAGAAGAGAAGGATGAAAAAAGATTTAGGTGTAGAACATTAAAAGTATTAAAAAAGAGATCATCAGTGAAAAATCAGAGAGAAGAATAAAGAGAAGAAAGAGAATGATCAAATATAAATGATCATGAAAATGGATGAAGATGGAATATAAAGAGTTGGAAGTATGAGTGAAGGAAGAGAAAGAAAATAACAAGGGAGAGTCTATCCCAGAAGACATTTCTTCAGTATTTTTGGAACTCGATTTGCCCGATGGTTCCCTTTCTTCTGATGCTCACACCTCAGACCTTCTTTCTTCCGCCGCTTTGGTGGTTTCACTCTCATTTGGACTGTGATAAGATATGTCTTAGAATTTCTGCATACGATGAATGATTTCATCTAATAACCATTTGCTGAAATTCTTGCTCCAGCAATGGCCTTCATTCGATAAATATATTATATACCGTATTTGAAGACGCCACTAACTGACAGTTGAGAAAATCATTCACGACGAAAAAGTCTCCAAATTTGAAATGCTGTACCATGTGGGATATTGGCGTTGTCATGAAACTAATGCTGTTACATAATACACATTTCCCTTATATTTGTTTTTTCCTAATGTTTTATCTATATGAATAAATTCTTTACATCCTTGATGCATATGAAGCATTAAGGCAAAAAGAATGTAGGACACTGAGAACAAAGAATTTAGTGTCAGGTTCCAAATGACAGACCCGTCCTTTCTGCAGACAGACAGACAGAAAGAGAAAAATTTATTTTTATTGTAGTAATATCGTGCAAAGAACATACCCACCAGTAGAACAGAAATATGGATGACGGTTGATGGAAAAGCCCGTTTCCCTGTTTCTTCTAACTTTAAGGAGGAAGCTCGCGCAACCTACTGACTCTTAATTGAGTAACGAGTTTAAGCCATTTGAGTTTGCAATTTTGGTCTCCGAATGTATCTTCCATTTACTCTTATCACGTATGTGTGTGTCTGTTCTTTCACTCCTTTGAAACTCACTTTAATTCCCCAACACTGTCAATTTAGCGTCTTCCCGGTTTAGACATGATTTCGACAAAAAAAAATCTAAACAAGAGTTTTGAAAGGTGGACAACCTAGTAGTAAGAAAATCTGCAATGAGCAGAATTATTGAAACAAAGAAGGAAAGCTAAAATGAAACGGTGTAGAAATGGCATTTAATGTTTGTGTCTGTGCATGTGAGGGTGCAATGAGAAGTGAGAGCCTTCAGCGGTCATGAAGTTTTCTGTTTTATAATTCCGCTTATTTTTAAATAAAAAGATAGGAGTGAGGCTGAGGGCCCAGAATCACAAATAATGGGAATATTGATCTCTGAGATAATCATAGAAAATAAAAGTTATGCTCCTTGCATTTCGTTCCTGGAGATTGAATATAAGATGAGATCTCCTCGTGCTTTCTTTCAAACAAAAAGAAAACTTTGTCCACAGGATCGATTGTCCAGATGTAAAGAAAGAGAAAACAAAATAATCACTTTGACATAAGACAAAAAAAAAAAAAAAGCACGGCATTGGTGTATCTGTATTTACAGTAATATTAGTGTACAGCCCCTGATAAACCTAAGTAAAAAGGCATCAATGAAATTCCCTAGAGGAAAGTTCCTCAGTTTCATTGTGAAAGGAAGGAAGACTTCTGGTGGTGGGCAGTGTGACAACGTAGCATTGTTGCAGTGCAGTGGCAACGAATAAAGGAATGAAATGAATGTCTCAGTTATGAAGACTCACATAACTATAGATTCGTTTTAATAGCTCAATATTTTAGTTGTACAAACATTGCACTTGCTTATATGAAGGCCAATTTAAAATAAAAACAATTCTGCATTACTGAGAGAGAGAGAGAGAGAGAGAGAGAGAGAGAGAGAGAGAGAGAGAGAGAGAGCTGAAATAAAATAAAATACAATATGAGAGAGTTAGTGGAAAAATAACCTCCTTGCACTCAAGTTTACCACGAGCAAAAGAAAAAAAAAAGACAGTTTTATTTTTGCTGTCATTACATCTTTGTTTGAGCCGTAGAATTCTCGGCTGAGGAAAGTTACCAGTTATTTCCCCGAATATCTTAAATGAAGGAAATGGCAGCCCTATCGAAATTTTCCGAAGTGACTAGAATTAAACTGAATATTAGTGTGGCACGATCAAAATTCTTCTTTGGAATTCATGAACTGTTGTCTCTTCAAGATTTCATTTACTGCTAAAGGAAAGGAAGCAATACTTGATAACTAATGGGAGTGACATCGAAGGACTGTGAATTATCGGGATAAAGGTAAAGACGAAGGTCATCTCCACTGAAAGTGACATGCACCTTCTTTGAAGTTATGTATACACTCTCTGTCTATTGCTTCATCGTTATTCACTTGATATTCCTTTGTTACCTCATTTTGTTCTTTAGTCTATAATACCTTGTTTGCTTCAAGTTTGCTTGGGACTGATAATGATAAGTAATAACAAAAATGCTGGAAGTATCCTTTCGTCCTCCTCCCATAAACATGTGTGACCTTTGGCGCAAGAGGAAGATTAGTCACGTGAACACCTTAAGGGGTGTGAAGCTTATCTTTTCTCTCTCTCTCTCTCTCTCTCTCTCTCTCTCTCTCTCTCTCTCTCTGTTGTACTTAAGAGTCTCTTACCTTTCTTTGACATAAGTGCTATTTGATGAGTGAAGGCCAT
>NC_089786.1:33160627-33195627 GCF_040412425.1 Macrobrachium rosenbergii
ATGGTTATATTTCTGTCTGTCGCGAACAGGTATCCAATATTCTTGACCTTTGCTCAGCCTCACCATTTCATTAGTTTCAAAATATCGCTGAGGCCAAACGCCCCCTCCCCCACCTTTTGAGTAGTCTTACCCCTATAAAACTTTTTCTACACTATTCCATCCTTGATAAATTAAGAGCTAACACCAGTTTGTCATGCAAGAGTCTCTTCTCAACTTTCCATACGGGGCTTGTTGTTTTGGTAGCCGGAATTGTATTTGTCTGGTCACAAGCAATTGAGACTTTCTCTCACACCAAGTGTGAATTAGGGTTTGATAGAGGGAGTGGACAATGGCTTTATAACGTGTGTGATAAGGACACAAAGTAAAAAAAATAAATACAAAATTAATTCACAGCACTATACACGATGTGTTTCACTGACAGAGGGACAGGGGGATGGTCACTTTGCAAAGGGTCTGACGAGGGAGTTTTCCTTAGAACGGCTCTACTCTTAAACTTAATGCTATATAATAAATATCGCTGAACTGCAATACCGTATTCTTTTCTGCATTCTTAAGGAAAATGAGAGAGAAAATACAATAAATATTCTAGAGAGTACAGTATAAAAAAATGATAAGATTTATTTATTATCGATTTTTTTAAAAGTTTGATAAAGCTAAAGATATGAGTTAAGATCAACATACCGGCTTCATTAATGAATTTCCTATTTGTAGTACATCGTGCAATTCTTTTGTTCCTTTACGCAGGTAATCAGAAGCTCATCAGATTTACAAACAAATAATCAGTAAAACGTGTTAAAAGAGGAACTGAAAAGTTCTGTAGCAAAAAGCTTCATTGCCTGTAACTTAAAAAGTAAAATCAAACACACAACCACAGAATTCCTACACACACACACACACACACACACACACACACACACACACACACACACACACACACATATATATATATATATATATATATATATATATATATATATATATATATATATATATATATATATATATATATACCTGGCGCTGCCCAGGAAAACTTTGAATAACAACCGATAAACTCTCTCTCTCTCTCTCTCTCTCTCTCTCTCTCTCTCTCTCTCTCTCTCTCTCTCTCTCTCTCTCTCTCTCTCTCCCTTTCCTGTTAAGATAGTTGCTTAAGTTACATTGCCCATCATTTTTGACATTTTATATTTCACCCCTTCTCACCCCCAAATTCACAGATTATGAATTTGCACATCCATCTCCCATTGGCTGCAGTTATAGAGAAAATACATTTGTCATCGTTCAATAGCCAGAGAAATAGAGAGGTCTCTAAGGTGGGTCGAGGAAGGTCCTCTTACAAAAATACTTTTTTTTTTAGATTACAATGTCTGAACATATTTTTTGAACTGACACCATTAATATAGAAAGTATTCCATCAGCGCCTGAGGTTGACAAAAACAACACCTCAGTGACTGACCCCGTGCAAAAGTTCTACCAGTTTCTGAATTTTCATGGATTTCTTTTATTTGGTATAGATTCATATTTAATTGTTTCCTAGAGTTTCAAAGCATAACTATTCCTTCTACAGGCGCACACACACACACACACAACACACACACACACACACACACACACACACACACACACACACACATATATATATATATATATATATATATATATATATATATATATATATATATATATATATATATATATATATATATATATATATATATATATATATATATATATATATATATATATATATATATATATATATATATATATATATATATATATATATATATATATATATATATATAATTATATATATATATATATATATAATATAATTATATATATATATATATATAATTCTATATATATTTTCCCATAATTCTATATAGTTTTCCCATGTTTTCATTTCATGCGTCTGTCAATTTCTCTCTTTCTCTTTTCATTCTACAATCGTATCACATTTAAATTTTACAATGAATTGAGTCCTTCAGTTCCATCGACACTTGCTCCTTCACCTAAAGTTGTCATTAACAATTTTCACAGGGAAAGATGACTCGTTCTAGATCCGAGTGAAGCAGCTCCCTGTTTCCTTCCTTCGCATTCGTCACGAAGACCGTCGTTTTCCTTCCGAGAAATTATGGAATGCCTTGGAAGATTCCTAAGTACTATAGCAGAGTCCACCACTCTTTGCAATTAAGCCCCGCCCACTGCAAGCCAGTGATTGGTTAGCCCTCGAGGGGTGAATGACGTTACACTAGTTAGCAGTCCAAATGGTTACCAGAGTGGATTTGACTCCGTTCGGTCATGTTGAGTGTCGTGCATGAATGATGACACCACAGATTTGAGTTCCCGGAGTCGTGAAGTATGCAATTGATATCTCCGATAAAAAGATATATTAAGTTACATATTGTTACGTATGAGGGCTTGGCTTATGAGTTTATTACTTGATTAACGTAATTTATAAGGCCCTGCGGTCCAAGGACACACGTAACCTGTCAATAAAAGCTACAATTTAACCTCAAAGACAGTTGTTATAAAGGGATTAAGGTTGCCAGCCGAAGGAAAACCCTTGACACAAAGAATATGCAGTTAACTAAGGAATTTACTTTAACATTCGCCCAACTTCGAACGCAGTCAATTTCCACTCGTTAATAGGGTATTAAAAACACAACGGCTCTTCTGTACAATGGATTCGAGACACAAGGCTGCATAAAGAATTTGAAATGACTTGCTTAACCTTCCCTAATTCCTAGTTACTTCACTGGAATAGTTGGATGATGCTAAACAACAAAAAATTATACTTAATCTAGACTTCGTAAAAGCAAAATGCTTGGTTATTTATGGTGGCGGAAGGGTGAAACAAAGGGAAACTGGAAATACAGAAAAAGGGGCTAGTAGCTGACAAAGTTTTGAACAAAACAGACTTTACCTTGGACGACTAGTTGTTGCGCATACAACAGACGATCAGAAGTTCTGGGAGTAATTTGCCACTTCACTAGTAACATAGACTTTAGACAAAGAAAAAGGAGCCGAAACGCATATGACGTGCGTCTGTGACGGCGGACTGATTTTCTCTGCGACCTCTCTGGGTCACACACAAGGTAGCATCTCTCTACGCCCTCAGGGTCTGAAACTTTGGTCAAAACAATTCGCCGACATGTACGGGGGAAAAAAAGCTTAAGGCCACCTATCATAAGGTTGATTGTGGAAATTTTTCCCATGGGGTTAAGTGCCTAATGCTACCTAGCCTTGCTATGAACGAACGTTAAAGTTTGAATTGTCTACGTGAACCCGGCCGATACACCCGTCTTTTCCCGCCTTTGTTAGTCTGATATTACTACAAATAAATGCATCGAGGGCGAACAACAGAAATATTTATAAAAATATCATTAGGAAGATCTTGGATCATTTAGTCTGTGCATCTGTTTTTATCATGCAGAGCCTAAATACACAAGCATCTTGCTTTTTTTTTCAAACTGGTGTTGGCCTATATAAGCGATCCCACATAGACCATATTAACTGAAGTGAAGTATAGACTTATACAGCCATGTCAAATGTTAATATCATTGAGAGATTAGGCCTACACGTCAATTTCTTATATTTTGAGGCAATGACAGGTCATAGGACTACACTTCAAATTCTTATATTTTGATGCAATGACAGGCCGTAGACCTACACGTCAATTTCTTATATATTGAGTCAATGACAGGTCAGAAGACCACACATTAAATTCTTATATTTTGAGAACATGACAGGGCATGGGCCTACACGTCAATTTCTTATCGCAAATAGTTTTCTTCCCGTATCTGCTGGTAGGAAGGCATCATAAGATACTTAACGAAATAAGAAAAAATAACTAATACCTGAAAAAGTTATGTATGAGATGATCCAAACCAGTCTGCGAGTAGCCCTTGATATTCATTTGCTTTTGGGAGCATTCTTGTAGAATACCCTGTTGGACAAAAGGAAACCAGAGTCAGTAAATATTCTCTCTCTCTCTTTCTGTTGTTAGGACAATATTCTAGCGTAGACAATATTCATAAAGATCTCGATTACTTTTAATTAAAATAAATGACTAAATTTCAATTGACAAGAGTAAGCAGATAATTCTTTACATCAGTATTGTATGAATAGGTCTATGTTTATTCTGCAGTTGTAGGTCAACATATGAAAAGTTTTCGAAGACACAAAACTACAAGCACCACAAAAAAAAAAAAAAATAAGAATAAGCACAATAAAACGACTGAGTATAAGATACGCCTATAATCCAAACACCATAAGCTGCGTAAACCTACAAAAAGACAGGACATTATAGGTCTACGTCCATTTTTATGGTCCTGTTATTTCGAAAGGAGATAATGTCCTTAAGAAAATCCCCAGCAAATTATTTCCAATACTACTCGTACAGCCTTTTATACTGTAAAACTTTAATTTAAACATAGGCATATACTGGTTTTGTAGAGTGCAGTCACTGGTTGTCGTCCCTCCGAATGTGTAAACGATTGCAATGAAATCGATTTTATGACTGTTAAAATGTAGTAAAATTTCCTGAATTCAATATGAAATATGTCTGCAGATTTCTACTTCATTTACTAACCGTAGAGCGGTGTCTCTGGCAGTGTTACCTATACCAGTGCTCCAGGGCAGAGGACAATCGACTTCTTCTCAGGCCCATGTAATGCTGCTTTGGTTTTGTAGACCTAGCTTACTCGTCCCCTACTTGTATGTTAGTTGAAAATAAGGTCTCGGGAGCAATGCCCAGCGTAGTGTCTGTGTAATGACACAATATCCGCAGTTTTATGAGGGTTGAAGTTGATGCTAGTTAGTATAACGTATCCATCTTAGATTTGATAAACGAAAAACAATCCTGTATAATATATATAATCTAAACTCACCTTGGGAGATAGCATTCATTAACCCTCTATAGTAGTTCAGGGTAATGTTATTCTTCACTATACAAATCTGTGGGCAGTAATAGCATTATTAGCATGCATGTACTTGACATCTAAATTGACGTAAATGCTGATGTAGCCTTTGCTGTAAATTTCAGAGATTGTAAGTTTGAACAAATAATGTTAAGGTGTTTGGAAATAAAGGCCCATCCGAAGTAGGAGTGTTGCCAAATTTATATTTTACATACGATACCTAAGGTCTTTATTATTTATAGAGGATCTTGCTTTATATTTTATTTTTCTCTCATACATAGATGCCTTTTACTTGAACAGAAAATGAAATCTCAATTAATTAATGCATACTGGAATTTCGCATCATATCCTTAAGGAAGAAAATGTAGCAGCTAGGAAGACCCATATGGAGATCTTTCGATGCCAGTGTACCATTTTCGATCGCTGTCGATCTTCTCAGTTCCAGAGGCTCCTCCTTGAGGAGGTTGTGCACCTGGAATCTCGAGTTCAAGCGAAGATGCAATGCATTACTATCCCGAATCAATTTTCGTTATGTGTTTTAATAATTTACTTTCACTTTCATTCAATCATTACTTGATTATGTTATTTTTTTTTCTTTTCTAATAACTGATCTCTTCCTTCAGTATTTACTGCTACCTTTTATTGCTTCTTTCAAATGAACACCACATTCTTTGGAAGCCTGAATTTCAAGTCTCTGGCCACCGTGGGCTTCCTCCATATGAATATGATTCATCTTCTGTATAATAATAATAATAATAATAATAATAATAATAATAATAATAATAATAATAATAATAAATATAATAAATATCTTAAATGTTTAGATGAAGAGAGACAGTAAACGGTTATTTTGAAGGAAGCAGTTCCCTAATTAACAGGTATCAGAAACTTGATGTAAACCCGACGAAGATTAACAAAAAAGAGTATCATATTGTCCCAAAACTTCTGTGCACAAGAGTTTCATCTACAATTCAGCAGTTAGAGTAGTAAATGCCTGTTTCTCAGTTTTTATTTCAGATATTCTAAATATTTGTAAGGATATTCAATTTAAAATTCAACAGAAAATCAATGCAACTGAATACAATGCAGTCATTTTAGTTTACAGGAAGGAAGGCCTTGCTGGTGGGCAAGGAACGACGGTAATCCTATTTATGCAAACAATGAAATGGAAGCGGCAATGGAGAACTTCCATTGTTTCCGGTAACTGAGATTCTTCCGATTAATCTAACTATAGCAAGCCTGCTGGTTTTGACTGATTAAGGCAAAGCTGAATTCTAATGTAAGCCGATACTAAAATAAACACGTTTTACGTGCAAGGTAAATAAAACCAAAGAGGAGAAAAAGAATACCACCCTGTTTTGTCAGTAATTATATTTCTCCATTCTATTGAAATATGTTTTCTTTCACTTGACTAATTCCATGCTCTTTCCGTTGCAATTGCGAGGATACTGGCAGTGAATGGCAAAAGTTACTTTTACAAAACGGAAGACGTAACATGGAAATGTAGTGTAGATTCTGATTTTCCTGGTAGGAGAACAGCTACGCACATATTCCTTAACTAATTAGAGTTCTTCAGGATGGAAAGAAATATTAACGACAGCACCTAAGATGAGCGGAGCATGTTCTTGAAAATTGTTAATAATTTTAGGCTTAAAGAAGTGAAATCATGAGTAAAATTTTTCTTCCAGTAATTTTTTGTTATTTGAAGGTCCATGAGATGCAGTCTTTCTAGTCTTTGTCTTTAGTACTGACATTTACAGCCATTATTTAAACCATCAGTATCTTCTCTTTCAATCTAAGTACCAGTTGACATTTTCAAATGCCGACCTCTACAATATCCTCTCTCTCTCTCTCTCTCTCTCTCTCTCTCTCTCTCTCTCTCTCTCTCTCTCTCTCTCTAAATATTCCTTTCTCCCTCTGCGTATTTAAACACTTATTTACCTCTTTCACCTTCTCTTAATGCTATACCATCACACGCATTACGTGACAAAACGCAGTGCAAGAGCCAGAAGGAAATAATAAGAGTACTCAGTACCCAGCGCTTTCCTCTATTTAATATACACTTCCTCAGGGTACAGTACAAAGTGAAAGACAGTTGAGGGACGTCAAAAAGCAAAAGTGAATATATGAATAGAATTTAAAAAGTAATTAGCCATAGCTAAATAGCATAATAAGCACGCACAGTCCACAGCCAAATAAACTGGACTTACATGAAAAGTGTTCCTACAGGCATAACAGACAAAAAAGTAATTCCATAATTTTGACCTGTTGAAAAATACGTTTCGTAATGCAACCATCCAGTTAATGTATATCCTGCTAATATTTGAAATATAATCTGCCTAGAGCTTAATTGCACTTAATTGAATAACAGCTTTACAAATAGTATTTTTCTAGAGTTTCTCCAGGCAGTGGAATGATTATGATTGTTCAGTTTCCCACACGAACATAATATATATGTTAATGAGTTCTAGCAGCGAGCATTTTACCACTTGACCGATATTTTTTCTCGTGACTATGTTGTTTGGCCGATGCCTAGTATTATTTTCTATTCTTATTATCTATTCACTTTTACTTTTGACATCTCTCAGCTGTCTTCACTTTCCATTGCACCCTGAAGAAGTGTACATTTAATACACGAAAGCTTAAAATACTGATGCCTTTTATTTCCCTTATGGCTTTTACAAAACATACACACACACAATATACATACATACATACATACATACATATATATATATATATATATATATATATATATATATATATATATATATATGTATATATATATATATATATATATATATATATATATATATATATATATATATATATATATATATATATATATATATATATATATATATATATATATATATATATATATATATATATCAGTCAAC
Source organism: Macrobrachium rosenbergii (assembly GCF_040412425.1). NCBI lineage: Eukaryota > Metazoa > Arthropoda > Malacostraca > Decapoda > Palaemonidae > Macrobrachium > Macrobrachium rosenbergii. The sequence continues at coordinate 33,168,450 of NC_089786.1, forward strand.
ATGCGTAATCAGTCATTACGCGCAATGACTGAAATTTCAGTCATCACGCGTAATGCACTTAGGGACATTTGATCCCCAGGAGCTAGTACTAAACACGGCGAAACAGTGAGTCACCTACACTGTTTCGCCGGGTTTAGTACTAGTCCTGGGGTCAAATGTATTTCATAAATGTTTAGTACTAGCTCCTGGGGATCAAATGTCCCTAAGTGCATTACGCGTGATGAAAATTTCACTCATTACGCGTAATGACTGATTACGCATGTTGACTGTAACACACACACACACACACACACATACATATATATATATATATATATATATATATATATATGTATATATATATATATATATATATATATATATATATATATATATATATATATATATATATATATATATATATATATATATATATATATATATATATATACGTATAATTTTTTTTTGTTATCGCATTCAACTTATAGCAGAAAAATATATATCCTTTTTATAAATTACAGTATTAATAAAAAAGGAATCCAAGAAAAGCCCTGGAACTTTCCAAGAGAAGGGTGGCATAAACTCTGGGTAATCCCACTCAGACTTGTTAAACTTTAAGTAAAAAAGGACTTTTTATACAGTCTTGTCTTTTCCAAGTCCCTGGGCTCTTATTTTCTTCTGTCAGTATTAACAAAAGTTAACCTGAAAACCTCAGCTGACTTTTTGCTGGTCCTCCTAATGATCTTCCCGGAATCCTTCCTGGTTTAGATTTTTTCTTCTTTGTTGTCTTTTTGTATCCTCGATTATATATTTCCTTCAGAGTGTTCCTCTAGCCAGTCAGACTATTTGTGTACCTGACGAAAGAGAAGGAAGTTTCCTTTCCGAAAACTTGACAACCTTTTAAAATGGAAGGTGAGGTACAGAAAAATATAAGTTAGGAGATAAACAAATAATAAGTTTAAAACAATAAACCAAAAAAGGCGAGCATTATCACTCACCATTACGGAAAACTTAAGAATGTTTTAAAACTTCTTTGGTTTTAGTGGTTCTTGCTTGGGGTGGAGGATGGTGAGTGGGTAGGTGGTAATGAGGTTTCAAATTATGGACCAAAAACAATTTATTTCTTATCAGCTCCTTAACATCATATTTTCTGAACGAATTGTCAAGAAAGTTCGAAAACGAATTGTTTTGGATTTTCAAGAACTTTCTTGTAAAAGGGAAGTACCATAAAGGATGTTTCCTTAAGCTTCAGGGAGACTATATTGTTTCTTCCAAGCCAAAACTTCTTTATGCAAATTCTTCGCTCTCTTTTTTTCTTAAATGTTATCTATATTTCGGGGTAAATCCTTTTATCTTTCCATCAAGAAAGAGAGAGAGAAGAGAGAGAGAGAGAGAGAGAGAGAGAGAGAGAGAGAGATGAAGTAATGTCTCTTGAGTCCAATAACTCAACGCTGTGCAAATTCCGTTGCTTATGACCCTTCGCTTGTATAGTGTCATTTGTCTTTTGTGTTATGATATATTTCACTCTCTTCTTTATCCCTTGTGTTACATTTTCTTATTTCATGTCATGGCTCCTTCAATCACAGAGTCTTTGTTTTAGCTTCTTACATAAGAATACATGCATATTACTGATGACCAATAATAGTAAAAAACAATAACAACAGTAATTTGGTGTAAACAATATCGAAAGTAAGTTAATATGTAACAATGATAAAATGAAACTGAAAATTAACTTACTGAAAGCAACTTATAGGAGAAGAGATGAAGAATGTGCTCGAATAAATTTTGAAAAGGCTGTATGCACGGACGAAGAGGTTGAAGATTATGAATAGGCAGTCATTCATAAATTGTAAGAAGAGACTATAGTCTTGCCTCTTATCATTTCTATGGATAAGTGGCATATGTAATATACTTGGATGGTGTTCAGATGCTCATAGAGTGAAGAAGAAATAAGGCATAAGACCAACACCATTTAAAATATTAACGATACTAACTATAAGAGGATCACTGCTATTACGAATAGTATGAACAAAACGTTCTGCTCAGGGAATACTTCTGCCAAAACCCGCTCAGTACAGAATGCATGAATTTAGCGATGAACACGTGAACCTATGAGAAATTGGCAATACTAAGATGCTATATAAAAAGATACCATGCATAACAAATGGCGGGGGCACCATGGTTCTAATACCTAAAAGGTATCCCTTACAGCATCAGTAGAGACACAGTAAAATTCTCTTTATTTTTGGTAAATAAAAATAGCTAGACAGCTAGGTAGGTTAACTTTACCTCCGTTACGCTTTCTTGTTACAAAATTCACTTTCACTCGTCAAATAGTATGCATGCTAGAGACAGATAAGAGGCTCTTAAGAACTATAGAGCAAGAGAGGGAGAGAGGCTCCACATTCATTAATGTAGTCTGGCGACAAATCTTCTTGAAGTACCAAAGGGCACGCGTATTGGAGGGTAGAAAGAAGAATTCAGGTACAAGTTATCATTAGTACAAGATGAGCTCTATCATTAAGAGAGAGATGCGAAGGATATCCTGACTCTAACTATATCCGAAAATTAAGTCTATTTAATATTCAGAGTGAAACTCCCGACATTAATTTTATTAATATAATATAATATAATATATCAGCAAATATTCAGCAACATATAACGTTCCCATGTGCATGGAAAAAGCGACACTGAGCTTACACACTTAAGCGGTAAAAGCCTTTACCATTTTAACAGCTACCCAACCAACACAGACAGAGACAAGCACAAAATAAGACAGTAAGAGGGCATTTCACCTTGACTTAGTGGCCAATTTTGTATTTTTTGTAGTATACTTAGTTTTATTTTTAGAAGCATGGCATAATGCAGTGAAAAGAGGAGGTAGTGGTAGTGGTGGGAAGATGGTGGGACATGCGAAAAAGAAAATGGCGGGTGTGTGGAAGAAAATGGCAGGTGCGTGGGTACCTTATTCACATGTGGGGAAAATGATACAGCTTGTTTAATCGTGTGATTAACCCTTTACATGATACAACTTGTTTAATCACGCAGTTGAGATAACAGTTTGAAAGTGGGTCGGGCTTTAGCGTGATTCATATCTTCAGGTGGGAGTCTTGGAGGGTGGCATGATACAACTTGTTTAATCAGTGATTGTGATAACGGGGAGCGTCTTTAATGACACATAGTGTCAGGGGGGCGGGGAAGCTCGATTGCGGGATTCGGTGGCTCATTAACTCTTGAACCATTGGAATATTAAGACGCACACTCTCGCCATGGCTTCGTCAACCTCCTCGTGCAAGTTAGTTTTCAGGAACTTGTCCGAAAATAGGTTTAGGAAGAGAAATACTTATTTAGTAGTGGCCACTAATAGTGTTACATGCAGGAATTACAGTGTGGTTGAAGATGTCGTTCGAAGTTATCCATACGCCGAGATTGCAAGATTTCGATATTCTCGAGCTGGTGCAACATACGCCTGTCTTCGTGATCACGGTGTTGAAGGGTCTGCCATTGTGAAAAGGTCTGAAAATATTACCTCTTGGGAATGTGACGATGAAGTAGATCTCCCCACCGTAGCTACTTTATTAACCCAATATGGCATCGATGCCCCTGTTAAGATAATGAATAAGCGCAAAAGAGTGTAGCATATTCCAAAGATGAGGACCATGCTGACCGTTTAAGCTGGGATACCAAGCAGATGAGATTCAACCACTTTTTTTCTTCGGTGAAGAAATTGAAGGAAGAATTATTTAAATCATCGTATGACTATGTCAAATATGTTATCTTCCCCACTGGTATCGGACAAAGTGGATGAGTTAACATGACATGGGTTGAATTAATATTTATCTATGTTATCTACATTCAGTGATGAAATGAAAAAAATTGGTAAAATCTCTTGTGTGGTCATCATGAAAAAGAATTTATCCCTGCTAGAGGAAAGATGTGTGGAAGATTTATATATGAAAAACTTGTTATCAAGATTTAAAAGCTTTGATGTATTAGATGAATTGTCTTTCACACACGATCGGGAACCTGGGGAGGATGTGTGTGGTATATACTAGCAATGTATCTCGATGATGTATTATTTTTGTAAAAGAATGTATATCGTGTCCTTTTCCGGTGTATTCTTGTATGACTTTGTATGGAATATTAATTCATGTATACCATTCCCCATGTATTTCTGTATGACTTTTGTTACAAAAATAATAACAATTCCGTATGTAATCTGATTTTCCATTTAACCTCGTTATATATGGAATATTATGTATCTATATACACATATCATGAATGATAAAGACTGAAATGGGTTTTGTTAAGTTAATTTTCGAAATACCCTTTTGACTTAAAAATTTGCATTTGGGAGTGAATGAGGAACTTTGGGATCAGGGTTGAAATCTGGGGTTTTACCTCCGTAGAGTATGAGGAACATTGGAGTTGGGGTTGAAATCTGGGTTTTTAGCTCTATAGAGAGTGAGGGACATTGGGGTCAGGGTTGAAATCTCGGTTTTTGCCTCCGTAGAGTATGAGGAACATTGGGGTCAGGGTTGAAATCTGTGTTTTTACCTCTGTAGAGTATGAGGAACATTGGGGTCAGGGTTGAAATCTGGGTTTTTACCTCCGTAGAGTATAAGGAACCTTGGCGTCAGGGTTGAAATCCGGGTTTTTTTGCCTCCGTAGAGTATGAGGAACATTGGGGTCAGGGTTGAAATCTGGGTTTTTACCTCCGTAGAGTATAAGGAACATTGGATCATGGTTGAAATCTGGGTTTTTACATCCGTAGAGTTTAGCGCGGCGCCAACTTGACCGTGGGAACCAGTGAAATTTCACACCTTTATGGTCAATTTTCACACCTAAAGGTGTGAAAAGTAATTAACACCTCATTAAAAGGTGTGAAATTTCACACCTATTTGTTATCACACCTTTATGGTCGAATTTCACACCTAAAAGTGTGAAAAGTAATTAACACCTCATTAAAAGGTGTGAAATTTCATGCCTAGGTGCTAATCCACAGGTAGAAAAATCGACTACTTGGGGATTAGCACCTTGGTGTTGAGGGACAATGGGGTTTTTTCCCCTACTATCATCAGTTCTAGATTCCAAGGCCCTGAAGTAATGTGAAATAAAAGGGTGAAAAATCAAGTAAAAATCTAATGTTATCAAGAGATATTCAACCATACCTATGTTGCTCACTATCTGTAAACGCAGCCTTTTCCTACCTATTGCCAGACGACTTCCGCCTTTGAAATAAACGAGCAACAAGACGATGGTATTTTAACAAAGCTCTCAAAACATTGAGAAAAAAAAAACAAGTGAAGTAAAAGAAGGAAAGATTCAGTGTTCATTTTACAACCTTTTATAGGTGAGTAAGAAAGGAAAGGTTACCTCTAGAGGGTTCTGTTTGTTAAAAGCAGCATACAAAGAGAAAATGATAGCGAAAAATAAGCATGTTTAGCAGAATAATGAAAAGAAAAATGAAGTTAGAAAGGATGAAGAATAACTATGGAATATTGCAGAGAGAGAGAGAGAGAGAGAGAGAGAGAGAGAGAGAGAGAGAGAGAGAGAGAGATGTAAAAATAATGGTCTCTACGTTTAAGCTTACCGTAAATCGATTTTGAGAGCAGAATTATGGAAGAAGAGGTAACGAAAACACGAGATATGAACAATTACGGTGGCGGGAGTGATTCTCGTGTCAAACTCGGATGCATATGTAACTAGTGCAGTACACTCAAACTATCCTCAACTTCTTTTAACATTCCTTCCAATTATGTTGAGTGTATCTGCACGCTTTTCAGCGTTTCCAGCATACTAGCCCATATATTCTACGCAAACTATGTTAAATCTCATCATGGCGATTGTTTTTCGTAAGCTATTGACTTTAACTGAGGACTAATGAAATTCTTGTTTGCGAAGTCTAACGAAAATTACAGACCAGTTAAAGGCTTTTGAGGATGCTGTATGACAGGCATTAGTTTGTTCATGTTTTCTTTTATCTTTTTCTCTTGTATGGAATTAAAAAGTGTCGACTGGGATGGGATAATTCATGTAAGGATAACTTGAGTATGGATATGTTTTTACCAGAATTTCTATGGGATGATTGGAGTGGTAGCCTCTTTTAGGATGATTATCCTCACCGAGAGGATAAAAAAAAATATATAATAAAGTCCAGTTATTGTTACGAATCGGAATTGTATCGTTAGGTTCTTTCAAATTTTACCTAACAAAGGGAGTTCCGCACCAACTATTGGAGACAGGATTAAGAATATAAAAAAGAAAACAGTGTATTTGCACACCGCAATGCTAAGAAAAATAAAATAAAGTAGGTAAGGATAGGGGGAATTACACACAAGAGAGGATTAAAATACGTTAATACGTATCAGATGAATAGTCCTTCGAGGCAGAGGCGTTGACGGCTGGCACGGAGAAGACCCAGACGGTTTCCCAGACGGTTTCATCTGGGTGGGACAGCAAAGGCATAACGCCAACCTTCGAAGCTTCCTAATATTGCGTAAATAAGGGCAATCTACTTTCTCTTCTACCGAACACTCCAAAACGTCTGAAAGGGGCTCTCCCCTGAAAGCAAAACGTATGCTTCTTCTTCTCTCTCTTATCTTCGTCCTCTGTCCTTTTCTGTGATTTCCGCTTGCTCACGGGGCTATCGAAAAACCGCTCATCTGACCATGCCACAACGGCTGTTTTTAGAATAGTCAGATGGAATTTTGAGTCATCCGGCGTCGAATTAACCAGGACGTTTCATCGACGATCTCGTGGGGCTAGGAAGGGATGACAGACGAAGCCGACTGGTAAACACGGACCCAGGACAACCCGGACTGGACGTTCAGCCAACATGCGCATGTTAGAAATAACATTTTTGTTTCTTTTAGTTTCTTCCTTTTGACAAATTAGTCTTTACTCATGACAGTTGTGAAGCATTTTTTAAATTAAAAATGAAACGATCATTTAAATTTGGAGAAGATGAAAGCAGATGACTAAGCGAACCCAAACTAAATAGTTTTGAAATATATTCTTTCTCTACTTTCGTAGAATATCAGGAACCGAATACCAGTTACAAAAGCTAATATCCTTGTTTCTGTTTCTTTTGTCCCGGTTTCACATCTTCTCAGTTTGCAATTATTCTTCACTTTGTTTCATGATATTGATCACTTTGTATCCCAGTCCCTCCTGAGAGTTTGGTCAGACCTCGAACTCTCCTCACTTAGCGTCGCCAAACTTTGAGTCAAAAGAGAATTTCTCACGTGACTTTGGAGGAAGCTATATTTTCATTTCGATTTGAGTGTCTGTACGTATGTGCATTTCAGAACAGGTTATCAGCGAATAAATGGACGTAATATAATCGTATATTCATAACCTGGCATTTTCGAGAGTTGGAGATTGTGATACCACGAATATAATCTCATCCATTAGGAGTAAGGCATTTTTATGCTTAAAATAAATGCATCGTTACTGACGCCTTACTTTTTTTTATGCTTCTCATAATGGATGCTTCTTTTCATGCTATTAACTGGCTAAATTTTTAGCTCCTCTGGAGGACGCATTCTCTTAGTAGACTGCTCTTATTTCCCCTTCAAAGTTTGTCGCCCTCTGAATAAGAGAGAGAGAGAGAGAGAGAGAGAGAGAGAGAGAGAGAGAGAGAGAGAGAGAGAGCGCATTGCTGTGAAGATGTCTTTAATCATCAGCATCATACGACAGGCAGATAAATAGAAAGACAGAAAGATAAATAAATATCGACCATCAGGAAAACACCACTAAAGAAAACGTCAGCTATATATACCGAGTCTTTGGTTTGAAACTAGACAGAGGCAATTTTCCTTTCGCGTGCTCTCTCTCTCATGGAGTGAGGGCACAATAGGTCGGCTTCCCTCTCATCTGTCGTTGACGAGAACGGAGAAAGATACAGCTGTCTTCGGGGTTTGTGCTAGGAGACAGAGTAATGAGGCAGCCGACAGAGAAAAAGACGTTTGTATCCACTATCGACGATTAATGAAACATGAAGCTAAATGTCAGGAATGCGATCTGTGCGAGGGACTGAGTGTCTTTATGAGGGAAAGTTTTTTTTTTTTCTAGACCCCACAGCCCCCCTTTTTTTTGTAAATAAGGTACCTCAGGAAACTCAAGACCAAAAGCTGGCGTATTCCACTTCAACTTCCCCTCTTGTTTGCCTTTGGTATTGTTCATATTTGCTTGTTTATTTTACATCGAGTAAGCTTCGGATTCGTTTATTGAGAGAACTGTTTGTTTTTCTCGTTTCTCTACATTCTGGAAAGGATCCTTCTTCAAATCCATCTTTCATTTCTTTGTATCCTATCATAGTCATTTTCAGCTTAGCAGATGCTTAAGGATTTCATAGGATCTTCTGACAAGAGATACATTATATCAATACAGTCTCCCCATATTCTATTTTCCATGAGCATGAAACGCACCAATATCATACACTCAAAATATATATATGTTATGCAGAGAGTTTGAAAGTATTTCTACAGTGAATAAGTATGAAATTCACTGATCAGGATTATGAGAGAGAGAGAGAGAGACAGTGTTGATAATTTAAAATGATGAGCCATGAGACCAAGTAAATTGGAGTTTAACCATAACCAACGTCGAGTTATGGGAAAGTAAGGAGGAGTTAGAGGAATGATTACAAATGAAAAGGTCAGCAAAATTGACCTGATTTGTCCTTGCCAAAAGTGGGAGTTGAAATTGAACCATTAAGATTAGACTAGTCTTCCTCAAAGAGGCGGAGTTTTATTCAACATAGGTCCAGAGTTCATTCTGATCAATTTTTAGTTAGAGTTAACTTGAACCCTTTTAAGTAAGATCTGTGTCGCTCTCCTCTCTGACATCAAGAAAAATTTCTAAGTCCAGTGTGGCTGGCCGTGTGACGATTAGTGTTAAAGAATAAAATTAAGTAAAAAGTGCCCAGCGATCCTACTTAACCCACTCCTGAAAGATAAACAATGTAGATAGATTTACCAAGTGTGAGAAGAATTATTTACCAAGTTTCTTGCGTCCTATAAGCAACGGAGTTCTCGACTTTAACAGAACATCAACACAATAAAAAGAAGCAGTGTCATTCATACTTGGGAACGCATACCACAACAAAAAAGTGCATATGCGCAACAAAAATTGGTGGCAGAAGCGGTGGGATGGATTTCTTATTTTTTATTTTTAAAAAAATAAATATTCATTTTTAGAGAAATTTATTTTTAGAGTGAGCAGTGACTGTGCTAAAACTAACTCTCAATTTAACATTTAAATAATTTCAAGATTCTTCAGCACTTAGAAACACCAACACAGCATTAGAATTTATTTATTTTAACGAAGCAGAACGAAATATTCCATTTATTTATTGAAACTCTTTATTTTTATTTAGCGAAAATTTTTATTTAAATATTTTTATTTATTTATTTATTTTTTCGCATAAGATCAACAACAAATTCAGTTTAATAATTAACTATCACTTTGATAAGAACCATAGTAATAATCACGGCATAGATCAGCAGTGATTTTTATAAATTGTATAAATTTATTTTTTAAAGAATTATTTATTTTTATTCCCTCATTTTTTTATCCTATTTATTTTTTTATGGAGACTTATTTAAACAAACAGTGTTGGCGGATATTATGAAAGTTATTAATATTTTTTATTTCAGTTCAGTGAACTTTTCTATCGTGTACGGACTTAAATTTTGACGAAATTCCCCAAATTTGGTCACTAAAAAAAGGTGACTTTTTAATTATTTATTTATTTTATTTAGAGTGGAAGATTTATTTATTTATTTTTATTTATTTAAGCAATCGGATTTATTTACAGTTTTGATTTAATGACCCGAGGTGAAGTTCGCGTCTTCAATCAACAGGAGAATTTATTTATTTTTGACTTATATATTTCCACTATCGATAATAACAATTTGGAAGGGATTTTTAATTTTTTTTATTCGACAAATTTTAGCGATTAACAGACTGGAAGTTGGCCATTTGAGCGATTTATTTGAATGCTAACAACAAATTTATTTCAAGTGCAATCATTTACCTTATTTGCAAGGCGATTTAAGCTATTTGAATAGTAATCATTCATTTAGTAATAGGAATTATTAAGAAAAAAATTTTTTTTCTTTAATTAATTATTTATGTGCATGAAATTTTTATATAATTATTTTTATTTTTGCAGTGCGCAAATAATTTTTTTAAACAAATAATTTAAGTAATTATTGAATAATATTTCCTTATTGTTGTACAAAGGAAATAATTTTTTTTATTTAGTAATTTTTTTTTCTTTTAAATAGAAATTTTCATTCATTGGTGATAGAGACAATTTGTTTAAATTATTCTATCATAATAATTTTTTTTTTTATTATACACTTGGCGCAGCATTTTGCAGTGGAACCCAAACAATTGTAGTGTCCAAAACTAATATCAGACTTTTTTAGATTGGCATTTAGTCCTATGAAGGAATGAGTTAGGAAAAATTTGAATTATTTGTCAAGTGGAATATAGTCCCCTAAGAATTTAGGCAAAAAAATTGGTGGCATTTGGGATTACATTTTTTGAAAAAGCATAAATTTTTAGTGGATTAAAGATACTAGATTTATTTTTTAGGACATAAAATTAATGTTCTTACAGATCATAAACCCATTTGTGATCTTTTCAAGAAAAGGGCTTTTTACCAATAATATGAAATTCAATAGATGGTTCGTTATTTATTGGAATTTATTTAGAATTTAGATATATACCTGGTGGATATAATTTATTAGCTGATTTTTATCTAGATCACAAGAAGAGAACGAGAAACAAATTACCACTCATAATTTCGCCTTCAGTTGTCAAATCACAGACCTAGATTTAGACAAAGTTTGTCAGGAACAACAAAAGGATTCTAGAATAATTTAGGTAATTGGTAACCTCTTGCAAGGTGAGGAAAATTCAGAGTTTCAGTTGATAGATGGATTATTTACAAAAACTTAGACGAACCAAATGCTTGTTATTTTGTACATTCCTAATACACTAATACAGGATGTCTTAGAACTAACCCATTCATACAATTTATCAGGACATCCTGGAATTAAGAAAACATTATTAGAACAATCACTAGAAACTATTTTTTATTTATTGATGTTATTTAAGATGCTAGTCGATTTGTTGAGAACTTACCATATTTAATGTACATAATTTGTCAACGTCAAGGCTCCTCTGAAATGTATCCTTTAGAATTAAATCCTTTTCAAGTAGTCACAATGGATTTCTTAGGTCCATTCCCGAACACCATCAGAGGAAATAAACAGATTTTAGTTTTCATTTACTATTTGACCAGATACGTTTTAATTGTTCCAACCAGAAACCGAGAAGCATCGACGGTGGCATTATTTTAAGTCTATTTCATAACCAGACATTCATGTCCTCAAGTTTTTACTCTCAGACAATGCTGCTGAATTTACTTAGTGACATTCTAAAGAAACTGTGTGACTTTTATGAGATACAGAAATGTCAAATAATTTAGCATATAAGCCATTTATTTCAAATGGAGCAGTTTTAAGAACAAATCATTAAATAAAGGATGTTCTGAAAACATTGGTAACCCCAAACACTGAAGACTTTTACTTGACTCTCGAAGACATTTTATTTACTCTAAACAACACAGTAAATGAATCAATAGGAGAAACTCCTCATTTCCTATTGTATGGCTACCAAAAGAGAATGCCAAATTCACTTTTGGATGATGCCGCCTATTTACCCAGACGTTTTTATTTAACTATTTAGGACTATATTGCTTGGAAGACAAGACGTACGTTTAACCGTTAAAGTCACCAGGGCTAGATTAAAGGAGTTACATAAAAAAATCTAGTAAGTATTACAATAACAGATCCACCATACCCTCGTTAAAGGTAGGCCAACAAGTTTATGTACTCAATCATGTTCTTGAAGGACCTAATACTAAAGTAACCCCAAAATTTCAGGTCCATATAGAGTTTTTTAAGTTTTGAAGTTGAATAAATTCAAGTTAATGCATGAGATTACCTTGAGAGAATCTATTGAACATTGGAACCACATTAAAGTAGTTCATTCAGAACCTTATCGTCTATCCAGTTGAAAGATTTGTCTAATAAAGATAAGATAGATAATAAAATAGAATCTTCAATGACCCCAAGGTATAATTTGAGAAGAAGGTAATGGCAAGTGCAATGGTAAACAAATGTAGTTGATAAGATTTTTACTGCTTAATAACATTATTTCAGCAAATGGATTGTTTGGTGGTTGGCAGTGAGTCAAATTGTGAACTCACTCGTACAACTAAGGAAGGGAGCCATCATCAAGGAACATGGCAAGGTTAAGATGATACAGGACCTAGCCATTGTTAAGATCAGGACGGAGTCCATCATCGATCAGAGAGAGCAGTTAGTCCAGCTGAGCAATCAGATACAGGCAGGATTACACAGTGTCCAAGATCGAAATTTGTACGACATGCTCTCCAAGTTGCAGAGTGACATTGATAGTGTTATGCCATTTTTAGCATTTATTTATCACTCATACCCTTTATAGGCGTCGCTTTACACAATCTCTTTGGAGTGGCGACCGATGGTAATGTTGAAAGACTAAAGGAAAGAATGGCACAACTTGAAAATTGGGCTTCTATTGGGCACTGTCTATAATAAAGTAATAGGAAATGTCAATCAAAATCAGAAAATGATCACAGTGCTGAAAGAATTTGTGAATAGTGCACTCCATAATGTTTCATCAGAAATTGCTTAGAATCCATCAAACAGAAATGATGGAGCAACTGCTAATATTTAATTAATTTTATTTCTGGAATTTAAGGAATTACTCAATGCAATCATGATGGCAGGTAAAACCTGCTGTCGCCTTTTTTGATAACCCTAGTGAAATTTAAGCCATTATTCAGAAATATGTTGTGATTTATCACTTAAGCCACTAGTAGAAAATATTTATTGGACTATTATGGCATGATCACATTTAAGTTTTAGCCAAACAAATCATACTAGTGATCCTTTCAACAATCCAGACGTCAACTCATTGATGTCAGTCTATCCATTCCCATTGATAGTAGATAATAAGTCCATTGTACTAGAAGGAACAGTTCGACACTTTGCCTTTAGCATGATTCTTTCCTAGTGATCGAAAATTCCCGAACATGAGTTCATTTATGTGTCATTTTTAATGATTTGTATATGTTTGTAACATTGTAATTTCTATGAACCCTTGAGTGCTCTTCATTGTCTAGATGATCTTGTAAACAGCAAGAATGGTAAGAACCATTGTATTTACCTACCGTTTATTTAAAATTTCAAGGCTCAAATCATTGATGATGAAATTTTTGTGTTCTCAGCAAACAGATTGAATGCTAAAATTGACTGTAAGTCAAACAAAACAGAAGTAGTTTTCATTAACGTACACTCATTTTCATCTGCTTGTGAATTGGTCATTCTTTATAATTTGTATTACAAACCTACAGTCTTCACGACGTACAGTTTAAATTTCACTAAAAGTGTACATCAGTTTAAAGTTATTAACAATTTCAGCTTTCAGAACTGGAATTAGACATTCATTTATTTAGAAGAGGTTCATACTTTCTTTATTTATATAAGACCGAGATTTCTCCTATCATGTCATTCATAAATGTCATTCATTTGGTACTGTTTGCTTTTATTTCCTTTATAATTGTCAGAAATTAATATTGAATAATTTATTTTCATAATCAAGGACATGATGGACAGAATCCTTCGAAAGAATTTTAGCGTTTACCATTGATTTATTTATTGAACATTTGATGATTGATTTTTTTATTTTACAATTTATGATTTCTTTTAATGACAATCAGATATGGTTTTGATGTGTTTTATTTTTATTTATCAAGATTTATTTATTTATTTAATTAGGCATTTGATATTTTTTACTTTGCCATAATTTTCTGCATTTAGTTTGACTATTTGATATATAGATTCATACTTGTCTTGTTTGTGTTTAGCACTATGATGCATTATAATATTTCTTGCATTTAATGCTTATTAATTAAATTTATTGAAATTGAAGTAATTGACAATAGTCAAGTTTTTATGAATGTATATTATAGGCATTCATATAATTTTATTTCCATGCACCTGCTAACATGGCTTCTTTATTCATTTTTATTTATTACATTATTATTGCTTTATTTATTTAGTTGGTTGGCTTAGAGTTAATTTTTGTAATGGTTTTATATATTTGATTTGGTTAATTATTTATTTATTTTTGATTCATTTATAATTTTTATTTATTGTTATTTTTATGTAGGTATGTTTCAGTGATGTTATGCAGTGAGTTTGAAAGTATTTCTACAGTTAATAAGTATGAAATTCACTGATCGGGATTATGAGAGAGAGGAGAGAGAGAGAGAGAGAAAGAGAGAGAGAGAGAGGAGTGTTGATAATTTAAAATGATGAGCCATGAGACCAAGTAAATTGGAGTTTAACCACAACCAACGTCGAGTTATGGGAAAGTAAGGAGGAGTTAGAGGAATGATTATGAATGAAAAGGTCAGCAAAATTGACCTGATTTGTCATTGCCAAAAAGTGGGAGTTGAAATTGAACCATTAAGATTAGACTAGACGTCCTCAAAGAGGCGGAGTTTTATTCAACATAGGTCCAGAGTTCATTCTGATCAATTTTTAGTTAGAGTTAATTTGAACCCCTTTTAAGTAAGATCTGTGTCGCTCTCCTCTCTGACATCAAGAAAAATTTCTAAGTCCAGTGTGGCTGGCCGTGTGACGATTAGTGTTAAAGAATAAAATTAAGTAAAAAGTGCCCGGTGATCCTACTTAACCCACTCCTGAAAGATAAACAATGTAAATAGATTTACCAAGTGTGAGAAGAATTATTTACCAAGTTTCTTGCGTTCTATAAGCAACAGAGTTCTCGACTTTAACAGAACATCAACACAATAAAAAGAAGCAGTGTCATTCATACTTGGGAACGCATACCACAACAAAAAGTGCATATGTAACATATCCATTATATATATATATATATATATATATATATATATATATATATATATATATATATATATATATATATATATATATATATATATATATATATATATATATATATATAAATATATATATATATATATATATATATATATATATATATATATATATATATATATATATATATATATAAATGTGTGTGTGTGTGTGTGTGTGTGTGTGTGTGTGTGTGTGTGTGTGTGTGTGTGTGTGTTCATAGGGTGTAACAATGGTTTAGGCAAATATTTGGGAAATGAAAAACGAAAAGGCCATTTTGAGCAGAAAATGTTCGATAAACATATGCAATTTAAGGCTCAGTTTGTCGGCGAGGTGAATTTTTAAAATGACTGTTATCATTAAATGGGTAAGTAAGATAGCATACGGGATGTTGGAGTGAGTAGTCAGGGATATGGGAGGCGGAGGGGGGATGGAGCTGATCTGTTCACTTGTTACTATGATCAGTCTCGCTTTTCCACCAAGATAAGTTAGCGTGTCCGGTTACAAGTGTCAGATTCTGGATTCATTTTGAGAGCAAGAAACTGGAGACAATGCCTTACCGTTCCAGTAATGTAGAATATGCAGATAAGAGGTTTATTTATGGGTTTTGTAACAGTTCCATTTCTAGATTATACATGATTGTGAACTCCACTGTTATACAAAAAAAGGAAATCGACAATTAGGACGATGTGAATAAAATATCTCTAAATCAAATGTATTATTTAGGCACTGAACAAAAGGGAAAAAACGCTTGAATCATTGAAACCTCCCTCTCCGTCAGTGGTATTCACTGGACTCCGATATAGGAAAGAAAAGAAACCCTAATGAAATCTCCCCTCCATCAAAGATAGGCCTATTCATTAACCATTAATCAAAGATTTAAAACGTATCATCAACAATCTCTCCTTCTCCATCAAAAGTATTCAGGTTACACCAGTCAAAGGAAAAAAGTACACTTATGAAAACGTTTTTGTCTTTGTCAGGTTAAAAGAATAGGAACATTATGGAAAACTTTACTTCTTCACCCTTTCTTGTCAAAGTTAACCTATTCAACCAGTAATCGAATGATGTAAAAGAGCTGGAATTGTTCACAGTGCAGTATCCTCCCTACCTACAATCCCTTATCATCATGATTACTGTCACTATCACTCATTCAGCATAGGCGTAAATAGTCCTGACTCCTGATTTAACAAATTCATGACGAGGCGGACAAGACAGTTTGTACTAGAATTCAAAGATCACAAATAAATGTTGCCAAGCAACATTTACACTACTTCTTGATACATAAAGCTTATCATTAAAATTAATCAAATGAAGTCCGTTCACTGGTGACTTACTAGTTGAAGCGACTGTAATGTTACATTTTTTTAATAACCTGCAAGAGAAAATTATAATTAAGTTGCATAACGTGCTTCATCAACACTTCCCCCCATATTCCTGACTAATCACTAGGACATCCTGTACGCGCCAGCTTGCTTGCCTGTTTAATGATAATGGTTATTTCAAAAATTCACTTCACAAACATATGAAGCCATAAAATGGATGTTTATAGAACATTTTCTGCTCAGTACGACTTTTACTTTCATTTCAAAATATTTCCATAAACTCACTGGGTTACACCCATATATATATATATATATATATATATATATATATATATATATATATATATATATATATATATATATATATATATATATATATATATATATATATATACATATATAGATAGATAGATAGATAGGTAGATAGACAGATAGGTAGACATTTAGCCTATATATGTCAGGTCACCAGCCTGCCCAGAAAAACTTAGGTACAGGGTTACTGAAGCTCCAGCTTATTTTACGACTTGTGTGACTCAGTTGGTAACGCCCTGGTATTTCATTTGAAAGACCAGGGTTAAATGACTCCTGATATGAGTCACTTGCATATATCTGTACACACACACACATACATACATACATACATACACACACATATATTTATATATAGTGTGTGTATATATATATATATATATATATATATATATATATATATATACATAATGTGTGTGTAGATATTATTATATATATAATATTATGTGTTTATGAATATGCATAAAGCCTCAGATAAACCTTTGAACCTTTAAATATCAATTCATTACAACTTGGAATAACCTTCACCAAAGAGGAATCATATGCAAAACTTTCCTTGATCCTAATTCCGCCCCATTCATCTTAAGGCTGGTAATTTCAGATACAGTGATGAACTTAGCACCCATTATTGATGAACAAAAGATATGAAGACTTCAGTAACTAGCCAGTGCTAGGTTTTCTATAATAATATTCAGTTACCTCGAATATTGCCAGAGGAAAGGTTTTAATCTTCACTTTTCCAGGTAAGGCCCCAGAGAATGAATCGGCAACTTATTCTCCAAATTGAAATAAAGATGAAGGAAGTAAACTTTTTCCAGAGGTATAAACTTTTTCTCTTTCTCCTTCCCCTAAGAAAAGAGATTTAAAAACATAAGTTTCGGCTATAAGCACAGCGAATGTAAAAGTTTTCTCATATTCTGCCTCTGCAACGGGACTTCTGTATTATTCCCGATCGGGCAAGTAAGATTTGCGGAAATGTACTTTACTTAATAAGAAAATTAAATTTATAAAACCAGAGAGATAGATGCATAGACATAATTTAACATCAGTTTGCCCTGCTCTCTTATGAAAGTTTCTGACGTGTTTTTCTGTTGAAGAGAACTTCCTAATACTCAGTTAGGGGGTCAGTCAAATACTTAACGTTTCTTGGACAGAAGGCCGAAGACGTCATGTGTCTTTCGTAAACCGGGCATTCACTGATCGATCTTAGTAATAAGTTTAATCACCAGCAAAGTAGTATTAGATAATCATCCTCATCATTTCCCCACAACGTCGTGGCACTAAGGGCATGAAAACATCATTCTTCTTTCCTAAGCACTCCAAATCAAGGCAGCCATGGCCAATCACACTAACCCTTCACCCACTAGTACTGTTCTTAGTGCTGGATATAAACTCTGCCAAAATTCATGCATTAAGGTTTTATGTATTTCACACGCTGAGACGGTATACGGTATTAATCATCGTGCCCTCAGTTTCCGGCTGATTTGATTTTTACCTTTTGTTTTACTTCTCTCCCTTTGGTCTCATGCTGCTTAGCTATTCACCTTCTTTAATTTTACCTTGCTCCTGATTTAGTGAAAGAACAAGCTCTGCGGCATAGAATTATGAGTGAAAAATACGACTCTTTATTCTGGTTCAACTTCTTGATTAAAGCAATGTTGATAAAGAAAAGAAAGTTCTTCAATCGTTTGACTTTCAAATACCTTGAGCTCCTTTAAGCTTGTAAGACACATTCAAAGCTGTTCATAATATTTTTTACATTTTAGTATTGTCTCATTACTAGTGTCTTTCTCAGACAGTATCAGTTGGTGATGTTATCTGACCCCCGGAAAGGACATCCTTGAATTTATAAAGTTCAAGTGAAGCCATCTCGGAATGATATACGGTTCCACCATGACAACTTCTGCATCCTCTTTTTCTCTTTCGAAGAAGAAATCAGGGGGCCTAAGTCGTTCCCTCGACGATTCGTTTTGCCTACGTGGACTTTCTACCTCTACACCTGTTCGCATTAGTGAACGAGCAACAAATCAGCCGGGGGCCAAAATAATGCTGAATGCAAACGTACGTGTTGTAAAGATCATAGAATGTTCTGTTGCATGAAAGGAATCGACCTTATGCCTCCTAATTTATAGTTCGGTGCTAAGTAAGGGAATTCTTGCAATATGCGAGGAAAGAAAAGCCATTTTTTTCTTTCAGGAATTTCAAGAAAATTTTTTATGTGAAAGTAAGAAAAAGAAGCAGGATAACGAAATAGCAGCCGGATAAGATGATGAACGGTACGTCTTGTTTTATAACTAACAAACAAATAACAATTTTGGAATTTCATTTGAATTGGAAAAAAGACTGTATTCTGCACTTCTTTTAGGTCTTAATAATAATAAAAATCGAAACATACCATCACTGTATATGTTTCTTTACTTGCTCTTTTCCGAAAATCCACTCTCCAAATTATCACAGTTTCTGGAAAGAGCTTTTTAACGTAACCTTTTTCTTGGGATATGCTCTTCATATGTAGAAGACTTTGAATTTGATGCAGTTCGTCAACACATGACCTGTTCGTATTTTTTACTCCAATATTGTTGTGAGATTTGCATTAAGAGCATTTTCTCCGGTCTGCGTAGAGTGGAAGTCGCCCACATATACGGGCAGGTCAGCAGCCTCTCACCCTGTGCACTTTGAGATATCAGAAAAGAACACAGTACTAAGTCCTGGGGTTCTGAGTATAGTACAGTTAGTATTTGCTTAAGCGGGGTATTTCAGTAATGTTTTCACTATATAAAAATAAAATTATTGTAAAGAATAGATTTATATTCAAACAATATGATCATTATTCTCGCGATAGTTTGGTATGGCTCAAAAAACGTAGCTTTTTCAAGTTATGATGATGCTTAATGGAAGCATAGGGGAAAAACGATATCCATTATACCTCTCTTGCTGGCCGTGTGGGGTTAAAAATATATCCACTGTAGTCCTGAGTTCTTGTCTTCGGTGGTTCGAGCCCACGAGACGACGAACTTATTATCGACTAAAAATTTCCCTTCGGTAACAAATATGAAAATATATTATTTCCGAGGTAGAGCGAATTAGATATTAAAGGACGTTTGTAGCTTTCTGATTGAATATGAATCACGGTGATGTGATAAAAAAGTCATAATATGGCTGCGTGCGACAAACGCATTCACGAGTTAACATGGCAGAGGTGGGTGGATATCGTCTCCAAATACAAACACCTGAGTTCGACGGGCGATTTGTATAGGGATAGATATATCCACCTATACACTCTCTTGCTGGCCGTGTGGGTTAAAATGCGTCCACTGTAGTCCTGAGTTCTTGTCTTCGAATGGTTCGAGCCCACGAGACGACGAACTTATTATCGACTAAAAAATTCCCCTTGGTAACATATATGAAAAAATATATTATTTCCGAGGTAGAACAAATTAGATATTAAAGGACGTTTGTAGCTTACTGATTGAATATGAATCACGGTGATGTGATAAAAGTCATAATATGGCTGCGTCTTTCGACAAACGCACTCTAAGGTTATTGTCATGGCAGGGTGGGTGGATATGATTCCAAATAATTTGTTTACACCTGAGTTCGGCTTAGCGTGATTTGTATGGGAAGACAATATCCACTTATACCTCTCTTGCTGGCAGTGTGGGTTAAAATATATCCACTGTAGTCCTGAGTTCTTGTCTTCGGTGGTTCGAGGCGGATTTACGAACTTATTATCGACTAAAAATTCCTTAAGGATAACATATATATATACATGAAAATATATTTATTTCCCGGACCAGAGCAAATTAGATATTAAGGACTCAGTTTGTGCTTACTGATTGATATATATATATATATATATATATATATATATATATATATATATATATATATATATATATATATATATATATATATATATATATATATATATATATATATATACAGGGTGTTTCGAGATTAGAGCCCCCTCTACAGCATAAACTTAAATTGATATGGACAAAAACAAAAGTAATTCAGAACTGCTATTTATTTTACGTTTCTCTCTGTGTATTTAATATTTTGTGTGGCCTCCATCTACCTGTACCACAGCCTGCATTCTTGAGGGGTATGATTTCAGCAAATCGCAAAAAAGCTGAGACTCAAACTCCATTTCCCTGAGCACTTCGGTCACCTCTCTTCGCAGGTCGTCGAGGCTTGGTATACCATCATAGTTCACTGTGCGCTCATCAACACGGTCCTTTAAGATACTATCAATGTTTTCACACACACATTAAGGTCAGGGAAATTCACATGACGAGAAGAAATCGATACCACTGTTTCAAAGCAACTCCTGTGTCTGAAGAGCCTTGAAAGATGGTGCCTTATCATGCAAAAATGTGACTTCTTCAACAGATCACACATTTTCAGGATCTTTGATGAAAGGAAATACTCCACCAGTAAGCACAGTTTCCCTGAAGTATTCGCTATTCCATGACTGTCATTTTTCTTTGATGATCCACATTAACCATTTGGCTGTGAAACAGAGAAAGATTCACAAATATTCAGGAAATTTCACAACTTGGCGATACGCACGTCATCGTTGACATCATCCAACTTTGCAGCCCAAATGATGTCATTTTTATGATTTGGCTTCCTGACTGTGTAAATGAAGAATTCATCTGATGCGGCAACATGGAGAAAAGTCAGCTTCATCCCAATCTTTGAAATGAACCACAAAACCATGCACGGTCTTCTCTCTGTTACTGAGTCATTTTGGGCTTCCAGATAACATGAAATGGCTTGGTACCAGATTTTTTTAACTCACGATATATAGCACTATAACTTCTCTTCTTTCCCCTTTTTGTGTCTAGTTCAAGCGCCAATTTACGTAAACACTTTCTTGGTCTACCCACTGCCTCAGCTATGATGTCTTTTGACTCCTGAGAAAGGACTTCAGGCCTTCCAAGATTCTCACTCTTTCCCCGATGATAGTCATATGAATTTTTATTCCAGTTGCTTTCAACAAAGGATTCATCTCTTTTAATGTATTTAGCTATCCAGGAACATGAAATGAAGGATGTGCCAGCATCCCTGGCATCTCTGAAGGTTATAGCCCGGATTCGGTCAATCCATCTGATTTCCTGAGAGTGGTTAACCATGGCTGTATCTAACTCCATTACTCAGTTTGAAAATACAAGAAATGTGAAATGAAAAATAGCTTAATAGAAACTTAAAATAATGTACTTGAGACAGGCTATAGCAGAAAACTTCATAACTTTCCATTTGTTCTGTGGAGAGGTCTCTAATTTCAGAAACACCAAGTATATATATGTATATATATATATATATATATATATATATATATATATATATATATATATATATATATACAAAGAGAGAGAGAGAGAGAGAGAGAGAGAGAGAGAGAGAGAGAGAGAGAGAGAGAGAGAGAGAGAATCATGTTTATAGAATTCCAAAGGCTGAAACGAAGTAGAGTTGAAGAAGCTGGACATCTAGGTAAGAACTAGACCATAAGGAGTGTAGAAAATTCAGGTAGAATGAATCTTTAGTGATGCTTACAATGCTGTACTAGAGGCATACCGTAAGCAGTGGTCACTTTAATTTACATCTTTAGGGTCGAGTGGAATAAGCTGCTAATCTAAGTCTAGGGTTTACGGTCCTTTAGGGTACAGTTCAAAAAAATTTTTTTTATAAAAGTATAAAATCTAAAAAGTTCATCCGATTAAAATTACTTTTACCCAAGTCAATTGCCGGACAAACGTAAGGGTGGTTTTTCCCTAACATGTCAGAGAAAAATGGAATGAAAAATAGACGAACTCTTCTTTTCTGATCCTGATAAGGGAATGACATAGGTAAATGACATAGGAAGGATAAAATAAGTGCCCTTTTTTTTCCTTTTGTGCATTGACAATTTAGCTGAGTATGTGTGTTTGTCTGTCTGCATGACCTCCGTAAACATTTACATTTCTCTCGTTTCAATTACTTTCCCCAGGCCAACTGACGTCATTCCGCAGAGCAATGAAAATTTTCAATTATAGCAGTTCCCCTCAGCAGGTCTCTTTAATTCACAATGCATACGATTGCAGGTAAACATCGTCTTTTATTCCACTGCAAACGTTACGCAACAGATGCCGTTCTTCTTTTTCACAAAGTTTAACCAAACCACGTTTACCTGAAGAGCCAAAATCATTTTGCCAGAAAAAAGTCTTCAAACGCATAACACATCGAGTCAGAGGAATCCTCATATTTCTAATCCCTCCAAATACAGTTGTTCGTTGGAGGGAAGGAAAATTATAGATACAATCCGTCGTAATCATCCAGATAAATCTGTGTCACAAAAGAAAAGACGCTGGCCAAAAACAGAGAACAGAATTGTTACGTAAAATGGATTTAAAAAAACGTATTACATTTTTACTGCTCGGGTGAAAACATTTTACTAATTGTGGTTATGATGAGAAATTGCGGCATTGAGGCATGATTATTTAATTAACACTGTTGAACATTTTTTTTATTTATATTTAATAAATTATTATTTTCAAATTGTAAACATTTTGGCTTTTCTTGATCATATTTGTTTTATATTGCGTAGATATTAATTTTCCATATTGAAAACACTGAAATGTACTCAACTGCACCATTTTTGTGTCCTAGATGGACTATGGATTGGGTGATACTTGCGGAAGAAATAATCTTAATCAGTGCTAATAAGAAAAAGTTACTGACGCTGAGGAAAGAATTTTGAGAATTTTATTAGGAAATGGAGTTGTACAAAGAAATGAATATTTGTGATAAACGGATATTTAAAAACGAAGCTGTCATATAAGTATATATTTTAATATGGTAAGATATCGAAAAATGAAATTGTGATGGTAAACTGGAATCCAGTGAAATTAGCGGTAAGTATTAGAGAGAAAATGGAAGAACGGATTAAAGCAGGCATTCTGGAACAAACGTAGTGGAGGATGGTGAGTGAAAAGAAGCACAAAATATAGATCAAGTAAGAAAGGTAATTGGGTAAATTTGCCTTAATGGAAGTAAAACATGAGTACGGAATATAAATGAATGATAAAGGTAAAGGCTGTTGGGATGAACAGAATACGTTAATGGAAGTATGTATCTGTAAAAGCAATGCCCAGTGACTTTACAACCAAATATTTTAGTTATTCAAACCTTGCTGTACTGCCTAAGTCTCTCTCTCTCTCTCTCTCTCTCTCTCTCTATGGGTGTGTGTGTGTGTGTGCGTGCATGTACTGTACGTGTCTATCTATAATTTCCCTCTCTCCTAAATCGTTGAACTTTCTTTTTTCTATATTCATAGTTATGACAAACACAGAACGTTTCTCTATTATGTGGTACTGGTAGTTTCTTACATCCTCTCTAAATTTATATTATGGTTACTTTTAATACGTATATAAATAATTTATTGAAAATCAATCAAATATCCTACAGTATTACTCCACTATAACAGGTATCTTGTTTGATGTATTATATTAAAACAGGCATCTAGTGGTGGATCGAGTTTACTTGACCCGCTGGAGAGAAGAATCTGTTTGAGTTCTGAACAAAGAAAAACTGCACCTTTGAGAAAAGGTGGTTGTTTATACCTCATCTATAGTCGAATTTAGGCGATTGTAGCAATGGATGAACTCGTATTTTCCCGAAATACTACCTGAGACCATGACTGTGAATTCATTGGTGCCAAATGCTCAGCAGAGAGTAGTGTTATATATATATATATAAGATATACAGTATATATATATATATATATATATATATATATATATATATATATATATATATATATATATATATATATATATATATATATATATATATATACAGCATAATATACATGTGTGTATGTATATATTATTTCCTAGCTCCTCACATTCTGAACAAAATTATGTTGAAAATGTATACATTTTTAAGTCATGGGAGTGACATTATACTAGTGTGACATTTTTTGTAAGAAGGTAAGCAAAAAATTATAAACAAAAATAATTTTTAAAAACCAGATATACTTTAGAACGAGTTTCTAGTATCTCATTTCTCATATTTTCGAAAATAATCCTAACTGATGAATGGTAAATTAATGTATATATATAGCATATATATATATATATATATATAGGTGTATATATATATATATATATATATATATATATATATATATATATATATATATATATATATATATATATATATATATGAAATTTTTATCGCACCATGATTTATATACAGTCATGAAGCTACAAGTGTCGTTTAATATCCAATTCACGCTACTTCGGGAATATATCTGATGGGGAATTATCATCAAAGTGGAATGTTTTAGGTGATAAATGGATCGGTACCACCGGGTCTCAATCCCTCGAGACAGTACCTTGCCAACGACTCCATTCGGCGGTCCATTATGGAGTTGCCAAGAGTAGATAACGGCATTCCTTAAACTAAAATTAGGTTTATGTCACACAAAATTTTTCATTCCCCTGCGACGTGAACATATCATGCACTATTTTCCTATTGTTTCTGGTAATTCTTTCCAAATACTGTGATAGATAAGTTCTAATTTAATTAATATTGAAATGAATAATAAAAACGAATAAAAAAAATTATGATTGGTACAAACTTGATATTTCAGTTAACTTAAATGATTTACCTTCCATATAGAAGAAAAAAATCCTAGCTTTAAGGCAATATCGTAATATATTGTAGATGATATTAATAATACTAAACATATACGAACAAGGGATCGACAGTCATTAACTGAGTGCTTATTGTAAAAAAATCCATAATGTTTATAATTTACTTTTGGGTTCAGTTTATTTAATTTTCTTGAGAAATCCCAACCATACTTAGTAGACATATGACTTACTATCTGGAAAAGAATACTGTGGGGGTAAGGCATCACTGGCACCAAAGGGGGTAGAGGTGGGAAGGGGGTGACATGTAAAAATAACCGAAAATGAAAGATATTATTGTCTAATCCATAGTTTCGAGGATGCTGAGATGAATAGTGACACTCCCGATCCCTTCAAGTCCAAGTTCAGCCCCGATAGGAAGGGGAGGTAAGAAGGGGTGGGAAGGGGGTGACATGTAAAAAAAACCAAAAACAACAGATATTAGTGTCTAATCCATAATTTTCAAGGCCGCTGAGATGAACAGTGACACTCTAGATGCCCTTCAAATCCAAGTTCAGCCACAGTAAAAATGTTGGGTGAGAATGGGTGAAATATAAAATGTCAAAAATGCTGGGCATTTTTGAAGCAGCTATCTTAACAGGAGAGAGAGAGAGAGAGAGAGAGAGAGAGAGAGAGAGAGAGAGAGAGAGAGGGAGATTCCACAGCAGTGTAGTTTAGAATCAATAAGAGATTTCTTAATAATAATGTAATAGAGAGAAGCGAATTAGTCAAACCAGACTGTGTGTTCGGGAGTTGTCATCGAGAGAGGTCAAAGATTGCTTTTGTTGTGAGTCAAGCAATTAAGTCATCTTGACAGTCGAGGTTTTGGGTGACTAAGGGTATGCTTTTGTTTTGATTCAACCGATAAGTAACGTCACCCCAGTCTTCGTCTGTTTATTAAACATGTTGATCATATGATTTCTTATTTTTTTTATTATGATGCTGGGTGCTAACAGTTTCCTGCTAAAATGAACCATGTGGTTTTTGTGTCTCGGTCCCAAAATGTTATACATGATATAATGTTCTGTGGGTCTCGGCCTCAAAATGTTTTAGAATATTCTTTGTGGTTTTCCTTATGTCTGGAAACAGAAATCAGATTCATTGTGAGACCGAAATCTGTGTGATATAGATTTAAAAAGAGAGCTTCTCTCTCTCTCTCTCTCTCTCTCTCTCTCTCTCTCTCTTCTCTCTTCTCTCTCATACACACACACACTGGTCACTCTATTAAATGACTGTGAAATCTATAGAGACATTATAACAGTGTGTTTATCGTAACGGTACCTATCAGAAAAGTGTGTTTAGTGAATTTCAAGCAGCTGCATTTGGAGTAATCTTGTGAAAGTTTTCACAAGGTTCTGTAAGGTAAAGTGAATTTTATAACTTTAACCATGGTTAAAGTATATTTTGAAGATTGAAGTTGCTGTTAAATTATTTAGTGTTTATTAGTCAGGTCAATTAAGTAAGATTTTTTAGCAAATTTATTTCATTTTACACTTTAATCTTGTGTATATCTTAATGTTGTTGTGTTTTCAAATTATTTACTTAGTTTTCTTTCATATTTTGAGTATTTCCTAATGGTTTAACTTTTGCTTAGTTAATTTAATTTCACATATTAACGTTTTGGTGATTTAATTTTGTTTAATAATTTGATTCAAGAATTAAGTTTGTGTTTTCAAGTGATAGTATATTTTTTAAAGTAAGCTTGTGAATTTAGATTTTTTTATTTTTAATTAAAAATTCTTTTTTTTTTACTTAAAGTTTTTAAAATAGTGTTTCATTTATTGACCACCAGTTGTAGGAATTTGTTGTGAAATAAGCCCTAGTAATAATAGTTTTGTTCCTTCATTTTTGCTGAAGT
>NC_089786.1:33200627-33266846 GCF_040412425.1 Macrobrachium rosenbergii
AAAGGAGAGACATTAAGGCCGAGTGGGTGGAGACTTCTACATAGCGGGGGGCGGGGGGTGGGTCAGCTATAACAGTTACTAATGGGCTAGGGAGCTCCTATACAATGCTACTTGTGTGGTCCTAGTGACCAACACTTATTCACTGTACTTGATGTTTAAATCAAAATCATGGAGCTTGCCCGTTCATTATAATGAACAAATGCATGTGACAATATATATTCTAGAAAAGGATTTATATTCATACTTCTTTATCAATCTAGATTACATATCTCCTGCAGTATTATTTAGTGATATAATTATTTCGTCATCTTACATGTGTGACCACAAACAAAGAAGGGAAGAATGGGTGCATGAACAGATGTCACATGGAAAAGGACGTTAGAAAGCATTAGATATTAATGAAGGAAAGGGAAGGTTAAGGATAGAGATAGAGAATGAGATTGTTTTCCAGCAAACATGCTTATCTCTAATATTACCTATTTATAAGATATGTGTGCTTCTTAAACAACTCTAAATGCCAATAATGTCCAAAGTTTTGTTGGAATGACACTGTCTTTTGGCTCTAGAAAAAATGTCAAAAGTATTGTAAGGTGGTGTTCTTTTTCCAAACGCGAGGGTGTGTGTGTGTGCGTGTGTTTATGTGGGTTGTTGTGAGTGTAGATACGCATGATTAATAACAGTATATATGATGTACTAAAGTGCAGAAAACGATAAAACTTGTCAGATAACTGTTATTTATTAGAGACCCATAAAATGACGATTAACCTGTTCTTCTCAATGATTTTTAGTATTTGCCTGGTCGTATAAAATAATATAATTGTAGTCTACGAATTATACATGTATATATATATATATATATATATATATATATATATATATATATATATATATATATATATATATATATATATATATATAGTATATATATATATATATATATATGAGCAGCATATATATATATATATATATATATATATATATATATATATATATATATATATACCTGTATATATATATATATATATATATATATATATATATATATATATATATATATATATATATATATATATATATATATATATATATATATATATATATATATATATATATATATATATATATATATATATATATATATATACTCTGTATATATATATATATATATATATATATATATATATATATATATATATATATATATATATATATATATATATATATATATATATATATATATACCTGTATATATATATATATATATATATATATATATATATATATATATATATATATATATATATATATATATATATATATAATACAATATCATCGCATATATAGTTATATATATATATATATATATATATATATATATATATATATATATATATATATATATATATATATATATATATATATATATATATATATATATACACACATATATAATACAATAATAATACACATATATATATATATATGTATATATATATATATATATATATATATATATATATATATATATATATATATATATATATATATATATATATATATATATATATATAAAAGTTGAGAGAGCTAAATATGCATACATAATTACAATGTTTGTAAAGACAGACATAGCTAAGTTAAGTATACCTTAGTTTTACCAGACCACTGAGCTGATTAACTGCTCTCCTAGGGCTGGCCCGAAGGATTAGACTTATTTTACGTGGCTAAGAACCAACTGGTTACTTAGCAACGGAACCTACAGCTTATTGTCGAATCCGAACCACATTATAGCGAGAAATGAATTTCTATCACCAGAAATAAATTCCTCTAACTCTTCATCAGCCGGCCGGGGGAATTGAACTCCGGCCCATCGAGTGGCAGTCAGAAGCTGAAGCGACTCAGCCAACGAAGGGCTGACAGACATAGCTATGATATCTCCAAAACCTATTGTTGCATCCTTCAACTAGAATCGTTGTGTGATTAAACTCTAATTATTTTCAAGTTTGGGTAAGAGTAATCTCATTTATCTCATTCTCACTCTCACTCTCTTTCTCTCTCTTTTACACACACACACACACACACACACACACACATGAGCAAGCGCACTCGCGAGCAAACTCATTATCTTCCTTGTCATCACCTGAACCCTGAAGCATCTTTGAACTATTCGCTTTCCCGCATTCTTCGCATTGGTCGTCTTTCGAAAGTGAATCCTCGCTTTACCTGATACTGCCATCGTCATCCTCCTCTTTGTCAAGAGATTCGATGCCACTCAAGCGTGTCGCCCGTAATGAATGTCTCTCTTTCTTTTTAAAGTAGTAACGGTCTTCATTTAGTATTTATAAATGCCATTATGGTGATTACAAAGCTTGCCATTGACATGAAATATGAGAGAAATCAAGACATTAAATTACAGGTGGAAGTAGCCTGGTACGCTGTCTGCTTGCTCTTGTGTTCATTATATTTAGGAAGTTATCCTACAGATATTTAGAAAAAATCTGTAATTTATTTTTATTACACTTTCCTTCACAGCATATTTATACTCTAACTGTTGATCATGGATGAGCCCTCTGTGCATCAAACCATCATCAGTTATTATTAATTAACTTATCCTACAACGTTATTTTATCAACCATTCTCTCTCGGACTTTTTCACATCACTCCTCTCATAAAGATGTTGGCTATCCATGGAGACATCATTCATCTTTGTCAAAACCCACTCTTACACTAAACCATTTAGTCTTCCATCTGCCTCTTATAACAAATGGTTAATTTCCATTGAACAAATTTTTTAGTTAAGACCATAAATTCCCAAGTACTTTCACGTTACCTCTGTATTGGCTCTTTCACAAACTTTGTTTTCAGCCCCATATACCTTTTCCATTTTACTTTCCAAATTCTCACACAACTAAGACGCCACTGCACTTCTCATCAGTTTATCTGTCTTACTATCACAATCATAATCCTACCATACAACTTCTCTGTTATCCTAAGTAATTTTATGCCACTATAATTCTTACAGC
The DNA here is from genome assembly GCF_040412425.1 of Macrobrachium rosenbergii. Lineage (NCBI taxonomy): Eukaryota > Metazoa > Arthropoda > Malacostraca > Decapoda > Palaemonidae > Macrobrachium > Macrobrachium rosenbergii. Next base: position 33,203,648 of record NC_089786.1, read on the forward strand.
CACCTTAATACTTCCCGCCTATTCTTAAAACCTTTTGCCCTTGTCGACATACACCTGGTTAGCAGCTAAATCACAGTATCACTGTTGGGGCACAGCCTCCCGCCCGTAATCTCGTAAGCATCTGGAATTTTCAAATTTTCTTAATCTCCAGAGTTATGCCCGTAACTTCAATTTGATGTTTTTATCAGAGAATCTTGTAAGTAGTTACAAGTCAAAGGTTGAGTTTTTAATCCCGGGGATTGACGGCCCTCTCCTTATTTAACTTCGTAACATCCCATATGCGCAAGGTATGGGCGTATTTGCTAAGTCTGGACGACCTATTTATCGTCAGAAAAATTTGGAGTGCAGTTGCTAGGAATTTCTTTGTTTTAGAATTTTCAGTAAGTTCTGAAATTTTACATAATTATTGTTTACTGCAATCCAAATGTCGACATTCTATATATGACTGTCTTTTGGAAATGATTCAAAAGCTTCATTTGTTATTTGTGCAGATCGTAATGCGAAGCACAACGAGTGGCTAAATTCCAATTCCACGGATCAACATGGCCAGTCTGCTCTTGAGTTCTGTGGGTCTTCCGATTTTGTCCAGGTAATTATGGAACCCACGCATATTTCTGGTAATGGATTAGACCTCATATTCACAGATATTCCAGCTGTTGTCAAGTCCAAGGTCTGCGAATCTGTAGGCATTTCTTTTCATTGCACTATTGAGATGGATATATATGTCAATCAGTATATTCCTAATGCAACCACTGGAAAAATGGTCTGAACACCTAGAAAAAATTAGGATAGCATTACTGAAGCTTGTCAGGCACTTAATATTTCAGATGCAATATTAGATCCTAATCCCAAGAAGAAGTTAAATGAAATGCTGATGGCTATTTTAATAAGATATGTCCTTAGAAAGGTCATCAAATTCAGAACAAATGTCCGTTTACAGGAAGGAGGCCTTGCTTTGGTAGACTGAGAACGACCTTAATCCTATTTATGCAAACAATGAAATGGAAGCGGCAATGGAAACTTCCATTGTTTCCATTAACTGAGATTCTTCCGATTAATCTAACTATAGCAAGCCTGCTGGTTTTGACTGATTAAGAGGCAAGCTGAATTCTAATGTAAGCCGATACTAAAATAAACACGTTTTACGTGCAAGGTAAATAAAACCAAGAGGAGAAAAAGAATACCACCCTGTTTTGTCAGTAATTTATATTTTCTCCATTCTATTGAAATATGTTTTCTTTCCACTTGGCTAATTCCATACTCTTTCCGTTGCAATTGCGAGGATACTGGCATGAATGGCAAGTTACTTTTACAAAACAGAAGACGTAACATGGAAATGTAGTGTAGATTCTGATTTTCCTGGTAGGAGAACAGCTACGCACATATTCCTTAACTAATTAGGAGTTCTTCAGGATGGAAAAGAAATATTAACGACAGCACCTAAGATGAGCGGAGCATGTTCTTGAAAATTGTTAATAATTTTAGGGCTTAAAGAAGTGAAATCATGGAGTAAAAATTTTCTTCCAGTAATTTTTGTTATTTGAAGGTCCATGAGATGCAGTCTTTCTAGTCTTTTGTCTTTAGTACTGACATTTACAGCCATTATTTCAAACCATCAGTATCTTCTCTTTCAATCTAAGTACCAGTTGACATTTCAAATGCCGGCCTCACAATATCCTCTCTCTCTCTCTCTCTCTCTCTCTCTCTCTCTCTCTCTCTCTCTCTCTCTCTCTCTCTCTAAATGTTCCTTTCTCCCTCTGCGTATTTAAACACTTATTTACCTCTTTCACCTTCTCTTAATGTTATACCATCACACACATTATGTTGACAAAACGCAGTGCAAGAGCCAGAAGAAATAATAAAGTACTCAGTACAGCGCTTTCCTCTATTTAATATACACTTCATCCAGAATGGTGCAGTACAAAGTGAAAGACAGTTGAGGGACGTAAAAAACAAAAGTGAATATATGAATAGAATTTAAAAAGTTATTAGCCATAGCTAAATAGCATAATAAGCAATGCATGTCCACAGCCAAATAAACTGGACTTACATGAAAATTCTACAGGCATAACAGACAAAAAGTAATTCCATAATTTTGACCTGTTGAAAAAATACGTTTCAATAATGCAACCATCAGTTAATGTATATCCTGCTAATTTTTGAAATATAATCTGCCTAGAGCTTAATTGCACTTAATTGAATAACAGCTTTACAAATAGTATGTTTCTAGAGTTTCTCCAGGCAGTGGAATGATTATGATTGTTCAGTTTCCCACTACAGAACATATATATATATGTTAATGAGTTCTATGTGAGCATTTTACCACTTGACTGATATTTTTTCGTGACTATGTTGTTTGGCCGATGCCTCAGTACTATTTTTCTATTCTTATTATCTATTCACTTTTACTTTTGACATCTCTCAGCTAACCTATCTTCACTTTCATTACCTGAAGAAGTGTACATTTAATACACAGCTTAAAATACTGATGCCTTTTATTTTTATTTCCCTATACACACACACAATAGCTATACACATACACATATATATATATACATACATATATATATATGTATACATATATATATATATATATATATATATATATATATATATATATATATATATATATATACTCTATATTAGAAGTCAACATGCGTAATCAGTCATTACATGTGACTGAAATTTCAGTCATACGTAATGCACTTGAGACAGTCCCAGGAGCTGATACTAACACGGCAGGAAACAGTGAGCCACCTGCCTGTTTCGCCGGGTTCATACTAGTCCTGGAAGTCAAATGTATTTCGCTGTGTTGTGCTTGGCTCCTGAGGATTAGAATGTCACTAAGTGCATTGCAGCAGTGAAAGAATTTCAGTCATTACATGTGGCCTGATTACATGTTGTCTCTTTACACACACACACACACACACACACAAAATGTATTTCTGCCGTGTTTAGCATATATATCCTGGGGACTATATATGTCCCTGCGCATTACGCGGTGATGAAAATTATATATATATATATATAATGATATGATATACGCATGTTATATATATATATATATATAATATACACATATATATATATTATATATATATAATATATATATATATATATATATATATATATATATATATATATATATATATATATATATATATATATATATATATACTATATATACGTATATATATATACGTATTCTTTTGTTATAAGCATTCAACTTCTATGTAGAAAAAATATATATCCTTTTTTTATAAATTACAGTATTAATAAAGGAATCCAAGAAAAGCCCCAAACTTTCCAAGAGAAGGGTGGCATAAACTCTAGTAATCCACTCAGACTTGTTAAACTTTAAGTAAAAAAAGGACTTTTATACAGTCTTGTCTTTTTCCAAGTCCTGGGGCTCTATTTTCTTCTGTCAGTATTAACAAAAGTTAACCTGAAAAAACCTCAGCTGACTTTTTGCTGGTCCTCCTAATGATCTTCCGGAATCCTTCCTGGTTTAGATTTTTTCTTCTTTGTTGTCTTTGTGTCCTCGATTATATATTTCCTTCGGGAGTGTTCCTTCAGCCAGTCAGACTATTTGTACCTGACGAAAGAGAAGGAAGTTTCCTTTCCGAAAGTTGACAGCCTTTTAAAATGGAAGGTGAGGTACAGAAAAATACAAGTTAGGAGATAAACAAATGATAAGTTTAAAACAATAAACCAAATAAAGGCGAGCATTACGGGGAACTTAAGAATGTTTTAAAACTTCTTTGGTTTTAGTGGTTCTTGCTTGGGGGTGGAGGATGGTGAGTGGGTAGGTGGTAATGAGGTTTCAAATTATGGACCAAAAACAATTTATTTCTGATCAGCTCCTTAACATCATATTTTCTGAACGAATTGTCAAGAAAGTTCGAAACGAATTGTTTTGGATTTTCAAGAACTTTCTTGTAAAAGGGAAGTACTAATAAAGGATGCCTTAAGCTTCAGGAGACTATTTTTTATTTCTTCCAAGCCAAAACTTTATAAATTTATTATTATTTATTTTTTTTAAATGTTATCTATATTTTTAGGTGAATTTTATTTATCTTTCCATCAAGAAAGAGAGAGAGAAAAAGAGAGAGAGAGAGAGAGAGAGAGAGAGAGAGAGAGAGAGAGAGAGAGAGAGAGATGTTGAAGTAATGTCTCTTGAGTCCATTTATTTTTTTGTTTATTTATTTGCTTATGATTTTATTTATTTATTGTTATTTGTTTTTGTGTTATAATTTATTTTATTTATTTATTTATTTATGTTTTATTTTTTATTTATTTTATTTTTAATTTTTAGAGTCTTTGTTTTTATTTACATTTTTATTTTTATTTTTATGACCAATAATTTAAAAACAATAATTTATTTTAATTTATTTTAATTAATGAATTTATTTAAGTTATTTTTATTTAACAATGATAAAATTATTTTGAAAATTTATTTATTTAAAGCAACTTATAGGAGAAGAGATGAAGAATGTGCTCGAATTATTTATTTAAATAGAATTTTTTTCAATCCATTTTTATTCATTACTGAATAATAATAAAGAAATAGTGTTCCTAGTTATAACCATTTAGTCTCTGCTCTTTCCCTCATAAGTGACTAAAGAATGGCTGATTAATTAATAAGTAATAATGATCATCATAAATAATTGTCCATTTGCAACATGCAAGTTCTAAATCGTTCCTCAAGCAGCACAATCTTTTATTTATTTATGAATGAAGAATGATTTTGTTTAAGTCTGATAAACCTTATTCTATTTTTAGTTTATTAATTAATTAGCGATAATATTTATTTATATATATTTATTTATATATATATATATATTTTATATATATATAATATATATATTACTGGAGGATATGTTAAAATAATTATTCTTGGTTTGATCACCTGGAAACGACAATAAGGGAAAATCTTAATATTCAGTGTTCCTCTATTAAGGTCAGTTCCATATTTACACTTCTAAATGTATTTTATACAAACGGTTAAGCACAAGATGAAGTTTTAATTTCATTTTAAAATGTCAGTTTATAGGCTTAAGTACCTATTTGTAAACACACACACACACATACACCATTTTTATCCCAGAACAAATTTTCCTCAGTACACAGAGAGAGAGAGAGAGAGAGAGAGAGAGAGAGAATTTAGAGAGAGAGTTATCATTAGTTAAATGGTATTTTTAAAGCGGATTGATCTCAAGATGAGATCCTTGCTGATCAGACAACTGTCTATAACACAACAGAACACAGGACTGAAATGCATATTCTGCTGAAACTCATAAATAATAAAATGAATCATTCCTTCCAGTAGACAAGGAACACACTTTCACCCACTTCTTGAAATGATCGAGGGTACGAGAGAGGAGTTGGTGCATAATAATAATAATAATTAATAATAATAATAATAATAATAATAATAATAATAATAAGTTAGTATGGCAGAAATAGCCTCTGCTGGACTTCCTACCAGGTGAATAATGTTAATTCGGTCACTGAATTCTCAGCCGCAAATATTTCTGTGGGGTTCGTCAGGGGGAATCGAAGACTGAAGTTGAGGTTGGATCCTCTGGAGGCTGTGGACACCTCAAACCTCCAGAGGTACAGAACCTCAGCCATGAAAGTTCATATTCGGGAATATTGATTTGAATAAGCGTCTCTGGCCATAAAATAAACAATACAGAAAGGTTACAGCTTCGTCCTTCATCGGTTTGGTTCAGTCGACAGTGTATTAATAAAAGATAGTCTGTCTGAAGGGTTCTCTCTCTTTCATGTAAATTCTGGGACTTGGGATTTTTTTGGTATGTGTGTACACACACACACACGCACATACACATATGTATATATATATATATATATATATACTATATATATATATATATATATTTATTTATTATATATATATACCATATATATATACAGTATATATACGCATATATATATATATATATATATATATATATATATATATATATATATAGAACTTATATATATATATATTTGCCATTAAAATACAAAGGAAGTATCCATTTATGTTAAGTCTAATTCACTGTAAAATGACACTAACGGGTAAAGTGAAAACATATTTATCTAGTTGTTCACATTTCAACAAATCTGGAGCACCATCAACAGGTGAGCAAGCGAACAAGCAGGTGACGACGTCGAGACTGACCATAATATCACCGTCGGTAAGCTTCCAGTTTTGCAGTTCATGAAGAAAATCGACCTCATGAATGAATGAATGAATGAATGACGTGTGACTTGGAAATTGTGCCAACTAACGGCTGTGGCAGTGAGGAGACAAGGAAGGAAGGAAGGAAGGAATCCAGACCAACTGCACAGACGACAGGTCTCGTAGGACATACAGTATAGATAAAGGGGTTGATGGGTCTCCTTCCAGAGACACTACCGCGCAAACAGGGAAGAGTTGCGTTGTGGGAAAGACACCTGCCAATCATTTCCTGGTTTTTGCCAAAGATGACTTTCATTTGTTCGCGAAATTCGCTGTTAACTCTCTCTGGTGGGTTAGATAACAAAGGTTCATATTCACTGGCATCGCTTAACAAACCATTCATCTTAGCTAGATCCATTTCTGTATCAAGAGCGACAATAACATTCACTCGCTTTTAGTCATCCAGGAATCTGGCACCACACACTCACTCTCTCACTCTCGCTCTCTCTCTCTTTGAGGAACTTCTTCTTCTTCTTCTTCTTCTTCTTCTTCTTCTTCTTTCTTCTCCTGCAGACTTTGAAATCCGGATGAGGTGGCTCCAGTGTCCTATTTTAGACAGTCTGCAGGGGAGTGAAGGAATTTAGTGTTTTGGGAGTTACTGAGAGAGAGAGAGAGAGAGAGAGAGAGAGAGAGAGAGAGAGAGAGAGAGAGAGAGAGATAACACCCACACAAACAACTTTTATCACATGTTGAATTCAAAGGCAAAATTAACCTGCCGCTCCAGAGGCGAGCCTCATAACAAGAGTGAGTGAAGGTGGGGGGCAAGCCTTCTCCCCGTCCCCCTCCCTCCGCCATCTTGAGGCAGAGCTTCGTCAGGAAGACTCATTGGCGGAGAGAGAGAGCAGAGGGCGGAGGAGGAGGAGGAGGAGACTCAGTCTCTCAGAGGGCGGAAGGGGGAGGGTCAGTGAGGATGTGACGCCCTTGGGGGAGGAGAGAGAGCCACTGCACAGAAGGAGGAGGAAGGGCAGTGGCAGGGGGAGACCTTCCCAGTGTTATGCAATGAGTTTGAAAGTATTTCTACAGTGAATAAGTATGAAATTCACTGATCGTGATTATTCAAAAGAGAGAGAGAGAGAGAGAGAGAGAGAGAGAGAGAGAGAGAGAGAGAGAGAGAGAGACGGTGTTGATAACTTGAAATGATGAGCCGTGAGACCAAGTAAATTGGAGTTTGACTAAACAACCAACGTCGAGATATGGGAAAGTAAGGAGGAGCTAAAGGAATGATTATGAAGTGAAAAGGTCAGCAAAATTGACCTGATTTGTCCTTGCCAAAAGTGGGAGTTGAAATTGAACCATTAAGATTAGAGTAGACTTCCTCAAAGAGGCGGAGTTTTCTTCCACATAGGTCCAGAGTTCATTCTGATCAATTTTTAGTTAGAGTTAACTTGAACCCTTTTTGGGTAAGATCTGTGTCGCTCTCCTCTCTGAAACCAAGAAAAAATTTCTAAGTCCAGTGTGGCTGGCCGTGTGAACTATTTAGTGTTATAAGAATAAAAACCTAAGAAAGTGCCCAGTGAATCCATTACCCCTCCCTCCTGAAATAAGATAGACAGTGTGAGAAGAATTATTTTACCAAGTTTCCTGCGTTCCTATGAGTTAACTAAGGTTATCGGCTATCGCAGAACATCAATACCCAGGTCTTACCAAGTGAAACGTCAACAGACAGAAACGGAGTCCTTCATACATGGGAACCCATAACGCAACATAAAAAGTGCATATCGTAACATAAAAGTGGTGGCAGCTCGGAGGGATTTCGCCCAGCGCACATTTGAAAAACAATAAATGTTCACGGCCCTAGAGAAATTTACAGAGAGTGGAGAGTGACTGCGCTAATAACTAACTCTCAAATTAAAAGCGCAAACAATTTCAAGACGGTCTTCAGCAACTAGAAACATCAACACAGCATTAGAAGGTAGCAGAAGGGAACGAAGCAGAACGAAATATTCCACGAACCAGCGAAACTTTGCGTCGATCAGAGTGAAAATTGACAGCGGTAAATCTCTGCCAGTTTGAAGTTCCCGAACGTTCGCAATAACAAGATCAACAAGAAATTCAGTTTAATAATTAACTATTACAATAATAAGAATAATAGTAATAATCACGGCATAGAACAGCAGTGATTTTTATAAGAAGTATAACGAAATTTACGAAAGAATCAGCAACTCGTACTCACTCCCTCATCGCTGATAGCAGCAAGTGCAGCGGACGAAAACAAACTGCGTTGGCGGACGTATGAAAGTCGCTAATATCTACGTCAGTTCATTGAACCTTTCTATCGTGTACGGACTTAAATACACGAAATTCCCACACTTTTTGGTCGCTAAAAAGACGACTTAGCGGAAATTAGCGGTACCAGAGCGGCGACGGACGACGGAATGAGTGGAAAATCGGAACAGCGAAGAGTGAAGAATTCAGACCGTTAAAGTTTTGTCTTCAATCTGTTGATAAAGACACTGGTATTTTCCACTGTTTCAATCAACAATTTGGAAGGGATTCCAAATTTTTCTTCGACAAATTCAGCGAGTAACGGACTGGAAGTCGGATAAGCTGTGCCGAATTATCGCTGGAAGCTGACGACATTGTTTTTGCAATCATCTTCAAGGCAAGGCGACACGAAGCTATTTGAATAGTAATCATTCATTCCTAGTATCGGGGAATTATCAGGAAAATTTTTTTTTGTGAATAATTAATTTTTTTTGTGTGCGTGAAATTTTTACATAATTATTTTTCCCTGCAGTGCGCAAATAATTTTTTTAAACATAAATAATTTAAGTAAATTATTTTTTTTGAAGAATAATTATCTGAATAATATTTCCTTATTGTTGTACGAAGGAAATAATTTTTTTTTCATATTTAGTAATTTTTTTTTTACGAAATAAAAATTTTCGTTCACTTGGTGATAGAGATAATTCTGTTTAAATTATTCTATCAAATAATAATTTTGTTGTTATACACTTGGCGCAGCATTTTTGCAGTGGAACCCAAACTAATAACAGACTTTTTCAGATTGTGAGAGAGTCCTATGAAGGAATGAGTTGGGGAAATTGAAGTTCTATTGTAAAGAATACAGTCAACTCAGTAAACATGAATTCGATGTAAGTACCTGCTTCTCAAATTTTTTTTTTTCATTCATTTTTCATCCTTGGAATCATTGAATATTTTATTAGTTGATATGAATGAATCCTTTGATGAAGTAATTTCCCGACTGCAATAGACAAGAGGCGGAGACCAGACTCAATATAACCTAAGACCTGTACATGAACGACTTTCTAGACAAATTAATCCTAGTAATACTAGACCCAGATGTTCTCAGTAAACAGTCAGGGTCCCCACTTAGTTTACAGACAACTAGTGCGCCTAAATAACCTTCAGTTGTAACCACTAACCCAACAAATTGACTGTACCTAGATCCCAACATGGCGCACACCATGGCTGCCGCAGTAATAACCCAAGCCACTAGATTTTGTGGAACGGTAGACCCAAGTAATGTAGATAAAAGTAGACTAGAAGAATATGGTGTAAATCGATGGTTGGCAGACACAGAAAGCAGAATTTCAGCTGCTGGTATCACAGATGAGAGAAAGAAAATAGATGAAGCACTCTTGTATGTTAGTATGGAACATGGTGATGCACATACAGTTCTTCATTCAGTACTTTTTAGGACAATTACTCTGTTTAACGAATTCAAGAAACAGTGCTTACAGTTTTGGCAACCAGAAGCACAGAAAGATCCATGGTACAACATAGGAACTTTCCATCATCAGAAATATGAGGGTAATCACTTAGTTTTAGCCACTAGAGTAGAAGAAGCTATAGATAGAGTGACGACAGATATGAAAGCTGTAGGAATTGTTGTTGGAAGGAAGGATGATTTTGGTGATGATGAAACAGATTTAGCTAGTATATCCAAGGTACTTTAGATATATGTCATTAGGACCAATCTACGATGCTTTGGGTAATGAAGAAAGAGTAGCCTTAAAGAAGTACTTTGATAGGAAGCCAAATGATGGAATTGTACAAACCTTGATGTACATAGAAAGGAAAGTAAAACAGAATTCATCAAGTAGTAGTGCAGATTTTACGGGAACCGTAGCTAGTGGAAGCCCAAGAAATAATAGCAATCAGTCCAGTAGAAACTAATCAGGGCAAGCTAGGACTAGGCATCAGGGAAACAGAAATTTGTTTGATAGAAACGATGGGAACAACAATAGGAGATTTAATCAATCAAACAGAAACAATCAAGATAGGCCACCAAATAGAGGTAACAATGGGAATACCACTGGAACTAATGGAAGTAACAGTGGAAATAACAGGACTCCTGGACAGAGGGGAGCTAGTCAAGGCCAAAATTCAGGGAATAATAGACCACAGTCAAATAGGCAGAGACAAAATTGTGGAAATTGTGGTTATTCCAACCATACAACACAGAATTGTAGAAGAAACAAATGGTGTTCGAATTGCAATAAGACAGGACATTTAATCCAGTACTGTTGGTACAACAAACAGGGAAATTCTCAGGGGTCTCAAAATAACCACAATACTCAGCCTAATAATCAAAATACCACCCAGTAACCCAAATCAAGGGGATTCTCAGTGACAATCACAGAGAGTGCAGCAGAAAGGTCCATCCTTACAGAAAGAAATAGTGACATTGAATAAGGATGTGTCCCACAGACATTACTCGAAGTAATGAAATAGTGTTTTCTGTAAAGAATTTTAATACGTGTCAGAAGAGTTGCCTATCATACAAGTACACTTAGAAGGTGTACTGAGTTCCATATTGTTGGATACAGGCAGTACTGTAAGTATCATAGATAAAGGCACTTTAACAGAACATATAGGTTGTGAGCTTTCCCAAATGAGAAAATCCTATAGGACCATAAAGGGGATTGCTGGAAAGCAAATAAGGGCTCTAGGCAATGTCATTTTAGAGATAGAAATTCTAAATAAGAAATACAGGGAAGAGTTTGTGGTGTTGGAAGAGAAATATTTTCCAGCTCAAGCTCTATTTTCCTTCCAGGCTATGAAAAGATGTGGAATTACACTAAATTGTAGCAATGGAAGAATAACTATCAAGGAAATATATAGAGGAAATGTTTGCTCTCTTGAAGAAGAGGAACAGTTTCAGATAAACTTGATCACTTTACCTGAGAACAGCCTCATCTGAAGAGTTAGAGACATCCAACAGATAGAAATGGAATTTAATGCTAATTTGTAGGACAGTGTGTAGAAATTCAATGATAGAAGAAATAGGAGAAGATAGTCAAACTACTTTTCAAAGCCTAAAACCACTCAGGAGGAATTCTCAGATAGCAGATATGAACCTGATGACTCAAGTGAAACACGACAAGTAGATACCTCTGAAGAACTTAGTTCTTTGTCCCAACCTGACGATCCTGACACGCTAATAGATTGTAGTCACGCAATTATAAGAGAAGATACGGAAGAGAAGTATCTCAATGAGGTGTTGCTGTTAGGCAACCTGAAAATGACAGAGATAGGTTCTGTGATACCACAAGATGAAAGTTCAGATGCTACTGATGTCTGTTACACTGCAACTGGATGTACAGAATGCAGAAGAAATCTGCTTAGTTAGTACTGCAGTGATGATAATCTTGTAAAATTTAGATTAAACAATAGCGTTATACTGCATCCACAAAATTGGTCTGACAAAGGTTTGTCTTAGAATTGTAACAGATAAAAACCTAGGTGATACAGATGTGTTATTAGTTAATGAAGACTTACCAGACTTTGTGAAAATGGACAATTCCCTAGTAAGACTTAATGGTGGAAATTAACACGACTTATGTGCATAATTATTCTGACAAGAGACTAGAATTGCACACAGCATTAGAATTCTAGCAGAAGGGAATTGTGATTACTAACCCTTTACTAACCATAAGTGAAAAAGCATTTGTCTCTGTAGATGACACAAGAGTTAAATTAGAAGGGGAAGTAAATAATACAGATTTTCCTCATTGTAGGGACAGATTAATACAGATATTAGTTTAATAATTAATGTTCACGGTAACAAGAGATAAGTTAGGAAGGACAGATGTCCTGCAGCACAAAATAGTCATAGAAGATGGTGCTAGACCCTTTTATGTACCTAACTACAAACTTCCAATAAGTCAAAGACCCATCGTAGACGAGATGGTTGAAGAGATGAAGGAAGATGATGGAAAGTCTTCTAAAGTCACCTTTATAATTCACCTTTTCTGCTAGTTCCAAAGAAAGATGGTAGTTGGAGAATGGTAATCGATTACAGGAAATTGAAAGAGGCACCATCCCTGATCGAATGCCAAGCCAGTCATTAGTGACATGTTAGTTCAATTAGGAGGTGCCAAGGTATTTTCTAGCCTGATCTACTGAGTGGATATTGGCAAGTTCTTCAATCGATGAAGAATCCAAGCATCTCACGGCATTCAGTACTCACAAAGAACATTTGCAATTTGAGGTAATGCCGTTTGGGAGCTCCTTTAACGTTTGTACGTTTAATGCTGAAATCTTGGGAGATGTTGAAGACGTATCGGTTTATCTTGATGATGTAATAATTGCTAGTAATGATGTAGAGAGTCATTTCAAGACAATAGAATTAGTATTAGATGCAACTCAGAAAGGCCGGATTTAAAGTAAAATTAAGAAATGTCAGTTCATGAAGAAATATCTAGAATATTTAGGACATGTTATCAGTGAACATGGTTTGAAAATGCAAGAAGGAAAGATTAAGGCTATTGTGGATTTATCCAGCCCCAAGAAATTTAAACAAATAATTTAAGAAGATCTGAAGGTATGGTATTTATTATCGACCTTTCATAAAATAATTTTTTACAATATTTAGCAAATTTTTTTTAACTGAGTTAACTAGAAAAGATGCTAACTATGAGTGGAAAGATGAACAAATCAGCGTTTAAAAACATCAAAGGATATGTTGATAACAGATCCTATTTTCCTAGTTTATCCAGACTTTGAGAAGGAATTCTACTTAGCCTGTGATCAGACTTTTTCAGATTGTACAGGACTAGGTGAGTCTTGATGGAAAAATTTGAAAAACAAGGATGAGGACTGTATAGAATGCCAGCAGAGTTTTGAATGCAGCTGAAAGAAATTACAGTACAACAGAAAGAGAATGTTTGGCCATTAGTCTGGGGATTACAGAAATTTAGACACATTTTGCTAGGACATAAAATTAATGTTCTTACAGATCATAAACCCATTTGTGATCTTTTCAAGAAAAGGGCTTTACCAATAATATGAAGTTCAATAGATGGTTCGTTAGCATATTAGAATTTGCCCCAGAATTTAGATACATACCTGGTAGATATAACACATTAGCTGACGCCTTATCTAGATCACAAGAAGAGAACGAGAAACAAATTACCACTCATAATTTTGCCTTCAGTTGTCAAATCACAGACCTAGATTTAGACAAAGTTTGTCAGGAACAACAAAAGGATTCTAGAATAAGGGAAGTAATTGGTAACCTCTTGCAAGGTGAGGAAAATTCAGAGTTTCAATTGATAGATGGATTATTGTACAAAACTTCAGACGAACCAAATGCTTGTTCACGTTTGTACATTCCTAATACACTAATACAGGACGTCTTAGAACTAACCATTCATTCATACAAGTTATCAGGACATCCTGGAATTAAGAAAACATTTAGAACAATCACTAGAAACTATTTTTGGCCTCGATGTAGTGAAGATGCTAGTCGATTTGTTCAGAACTGCACCATATGTAATGTACATAAAGGAATGTCAACGTCAAGGCTCCTCTGGAAATGTATCCTTCAGAATTAAATCCTTTTCAAGTAGTCACAATGGATTTCTTAGGTCCATTCCTGAACACCATCAGAGGAAATAAACAGATTTTAGTTTTCATTGACTATTTGACCAGATACGTAGAAATTGTTCCAACCAGAAACAGAGAAGCATCGACGGTGGCAGAAGCCTTTAAGTCTAGAATCATAACCAGACATTCATGTCCTCAAGTTTTGCTCTCAGACAATGCTGCTGAATTTACTAGTGACATTCTAAAGAAACTGTGTGACTTTTATGAGATACAGAAATGTCAAATAACAGCATATAAGCCAAGCTCAAATGGAGCAGTAGAAAGAACAAATCATAAAATAAAGGATGTTCTGAAAACATTGGTAACCCCAAACACTGAAGACTGGGACTTGACTCTCGAAGACATACAATTTACTCTAAACAACACAGTAAATGAATCAATAGGAGAAACTCCTCATTTCCTATTGTATGGCTACCAAAAGAGAATGCCAAATTCACTTTTGGATGATGCCGCACCACCCAGACGTACGTACAACTACGAGGACTATATTGCTTGGAAGACAAGACGTACGTATGAGACCGTTAAAGTCACCAGGGCTAGATTAAAGGAGTTACATAAAAATCTAGTAAGTATTACAATAACAGATCCACCATACCCTCGTTAAAGGTAGGACAACAAGTTTATGTACTCAATCATGTTCTTGAAGGACCTAATATTAAAGTATCCCCAAAATTTCGAGGTCCATATAGAGTTTTAGAAGTTTTGAAGTTGAATAAATTCAAGTTAATGCATGAGATTACCTTGAGAGAATCCATTGTACATTGGAACCACATTAAAGTAGTTCATTCAGAACCTTGGTCGTCTATCCAGTTGAAAGATTTGTCTAATAAAGATAAGATAGATAATAAAATAGAATCTTCAATGACCCCAAGGTATAATTTGAGAGAAGAAGGTAATGGTAAGTGCAATGGTAAACAAATGTAGTTGATAAGATTTTTACTGCTTAATAACATTATTTCAGCAAATGGATTGTTTGGTGGTTGGCAGTGAGTCAAATTGTGAACTCACTAGTACAACTAAGGAAGGGAGCCATCATCAAGGAACATGGCAAGGTTAAGATGATACAGGACCTAGCGATTGTTAAGATCAGGACGGAGTCCATTATCGATCAGAGAGAGCAGTTAGTCCAGCTGAGCAATCAGATACAGGCAGGATTACACAGCGTCCAAGATAGAAATTTGTACGACATGCTCTCCAAGTTGCAGAGTGACATTGATAGTGTTATGCCAAGGAAAGCAGTAAAGCGATCACTCATACCTTTATAGGCGTCGCTTTACACAATCTCTTTGGAGTGGCGACCGATGGTAATGTTGAAAAGCTAAAGGAAAGAATGGCACAACTTGAAAATTGGGCAGATCTGAGCAGGGCACTGTCTATAATAAAGTAATAGGAAATGTCAATCAAAATCAGAAAATGATCACAGTGCTGAAAGAATTTGTGAATAGTGCACTCCATAATGTTTCATCAGAAATTGCTAGAATCCATCAAACAGAAATGATGGAGCAACTGCTAATAGAAACAAGTAATTTCCTTCTGGAATACAAGGAATTACTCAATGCAATCATGATGGCAGGTAAAAACCTGCTGTCGCCTTTTCTGATAACCCCTAGTGAAATTGAAGCCATTATTCAGAAATGTGTTGTGAACAATCACTTGAAGCCACTAGTAGAAAATATAGTGGACTATTATGGCATGATCACAGTGAAAGTGGTAGCCAAACAAATCATACTAGTGATCCCTTTCAACAATCCAGACGTCAACTCATTGATGTCAGTCTATCCATTCCCAATGATAGTAGATAATAAGTCCATTGTACTAGAAGGAACAGTTTGACACTTTGCCTTGCAGCATGATTCTTTCCTAGTGACCGAAATTCCCGAACATGAGTTCAGGGAATGTGTCATGCTTAATGATGGTGTATATGTTTGTAACATTGTGAATTTCTATGAACCCTTGAGTGCTCTTCATTGTCTAGATGATCTTGTAAACAACAAGAATGGTAAGAACCATTGTAAGTATATACCGTTTACAGAAAATTTCAAGGCTCAAATCATTGATGATGAAATTTTTGTGTTCTCAGCAAACAGATTGAATGCTAAGATTGACTGTAAGTCAAACAAAACAGAAGTAGTTTTCATTAACGTACACTCATTTTCATCTGCTTGTGAATTGGTCATTCTACATAATTTGTATTACAAACCTACAGTCTTCACGACGTACAGTTTAAATTTCACTAAAAGTGTACATCAGTTTAAAGTTATTAACGAATTTCAGCTTTCAGAACTGGAATTGGAGACATTCACAAAGCTAGAAGAGGTTCATACTTTCTTTCATACATATAAGACCGAGATTTCTCCTATCATGTCATTCATAAATGTCATTCATTTGGTACTGTTTGCTTTTATTTCCTTTATAATTGTCAGGAAATTAATATTGAATAAGCTTACCATGATCAAGGACATGATGGACAGAATCATTCCGAAAGAACGATAGCGTTTACCATTGATTTGCCACTTGAACATTTGATGATTGATTTTTTTTATTTTACAATTTATGATTTCTTTTAATGACAATCAGATATGTTTTTGATGTGTGAATTTTTACCAAGTTATCATGATTGATAACCAGAGAGTAATAGGCATTTGATATATTTACTTTGCCATAATTTTCTGCATTTAGTTTGATTATTTGATATATAGATTCATACTTGTCTTGTTTGTGTTTAGCACTATGATGCATTATAATATTTCTTGCATTTAATGCTTATTAATAGAAATTATTGAAATTGAAGTAATTGACTATAGTCAAGTTTTTCTTTGAATGTATATTATAGGCATTCATATAATTTTTTATTTCCATGCACCTGCAACATGACTACTTTATTCATTTTTCGCATTACATTATTATTGCTGGGTTTACCTTAGTTGTTTGGCTTAGGAGTTAATTTTTGTAATGGTTTTATATAGTGTTGAGATGGTTAATCCTCTTACATTAATTGATTCAATTTATAATTTTGTACATTGTAGTCAATGTAGGACCGAGTGATGTTATGCAGTGAGTTTGAAGATTTCTACAGTGAATAAGTATGAAATTCACTGATCGGGATTATGAGAGAGACAGTGTTGATGATTTAAAATGATGAGCCATGAGAGTAAAGTGAGTTTAACCATAACCAACGTCGAGTTATGGGAAAGTAAGGAGGAGTTAGAGGAATGATTACGAATGAAAAGGTCAGCAAAATTGACCTGATTTGTCCTTGCCAAAAGTGGGAGTTGAAATTGAACCATTAAGATTAGACTAGTCGTCCTCAAAGATGCGGAGTTTTATTCAACATAGGTCGAGAGTTCATTCTGATCAATTTTTAGTTAGAGTTAACTTGAACCCCTTTTAAGTAAGATCTGTGGCGCTCTCCTCTCTTAACATCAAGAAAATTTCTAAGTCCAGTGTGGCTGGCCGTGTGACGATTAGTGTTAAAGAATAAAATTAAGTAAAAAGTGCCCGGCAATCCTACTTAACCCACTCCTGAAAGATAAACAATGTAAATAGATTTACCAAGTGTGAGAAGAATTATTTACCAAGTTTCTTGAAAGTCTATAAAGCAAAGAGAGTTCTCACTTTAACAGAACATCAACACAATAATAAAAGCAGTGTCATTCATACGCATACCACAACAAAAAAGTGCATATGCAACATATACATTATATATATATATATATATATATATATATATATATATATATATATATATATATATATATATATATATATATATATATATATATATATATATATATATATATATTATTATGATTAGCAAGAATTAAAGCTAGCAAATTGCCTCCCCTCACCTCCTTTGTTGTTGTTGGTTGTTCTGTTGTGTTTCATTTACTGCCAGTTTATTTGATCGATAGACCATCTGTCTATCGACTTAAAAACAAGGGTTTAAAAGATTAAAGCCGCTCCCCTTTTGATAAAGATCTTTCTTCGAGGCAAAAGTAATCTGTCTTGGGTATTTTTCCTACAGGCCAAAAGCTCCCTGCGCAATAGCAGCAATGAGTCAAAACATTTGTGTTGGACGCACCCCTGCCCCATAGGAGGGATAAAAGCAGCCCACGAGTTCTCGACACACGCGGGCTGGAAGATATGGAATGAAGACGTCCTCAACAATCTGGCCCCATCGATGCCCTTGCATCCTAACCACGTAAAAGTAAGAAACTCCTTTCAAAGTATCTCCTCGTGCCCTTGACCGTATTCTCAGCCTACACGCCATTGCTTGGAGTTTTCGAGGAGTCCCCATCGCCTTGCCCCTTTACGGAAGCCCTGCATCTCACCACGTGGAAGTTAAAACTCGCCCTCGGAAATCGCAAGTCATCCACGGACTGCCTTCACGCGCCCTCGAAAATCTGCTAAGGTAAAGTGCCCTGGAAGAGCCCCATTTCAGTCACGCTTTTGTCTCGTAATATTTTCTTAAAGAGAAAGCCAGAAATATCCCCTTTGTCTAAAGTCCGTGCGCCTCTTGCAACGGGCACCATTAATTCTTTATTACTCCTTTGGCACCCTCAGTGCAGCTTCGAATTCATTATTCTTTTGTCTATTTTCATTACTGGCGTATAATGTTGCATATCTGTCATTTCAGAGGGATCCTATTTCGTGGAAGCTTCTCAGACTGTGGCTGGAATTCCCCAGTTTCATTCAATCTACTTGAGTTCCTCTTTTCCCGTACTAATGTCATTTATGTAAATACACTACTTTAAATTTGCCCACGTGTTTTTTTGTAATATTTCCTCAGTAACCAGAGCCCTATGCTCATATGAAATTCTCCTTTGTTTTCCTCTATTTTTACGTTTTCCCGTACCACGAAGTCAGAATCACAAGGCTAAATTAGATTAAATCGTTGCTACCTGTCTCACAGAGCATATTTCAAACTAGAACTACGGAAAAATTTAAATAATATATATATATATATATATATATATATATATATATATATATATATATATATATATATATATATATATATATATATATATATATATATATATATATATACATATATATATATATATATATATATATTGTGTGTGTGTGTGTGTGTGTGTGTGTGTGTGTGTATAGGGTGTAAAATAAGTTTTAGGCAAATATTTGAGAAATGAAAGAAAAGGCCATTTGAGCAGAAAATGTTGATAAACATATGCATTTTAAGGCTCAGTTTGTCAGCGAGGTGAATTTTTAAAATGACTTTATCATTAAATGGGCAAGTAAGATATACAGGGACACAAAAAGTGAGTAGTCAGGGATATGGGGGCGGAGGGGGGATGGAGCTGATCTGTTCACTTGTTACTATGATCAGTCTCGCTTTTCCACCAAGATAAGTTAAGCGTGTCCGGTTACAAAACATCAGATTCTGGATTCATTTTAAGAGCAAGAAACTGGAGACAATGCCTTACTGTTCCAGTAATGTAGAATATGCAGATAAGAGGTTTATTTATGGGTTTTGCAACAGTTCCATTTCTAGATTATACATGATTGTGAACGCCACTGTTATACAAAAAAAGGAAATCGACGATTAGGACGATGTGAATAAAATACCTCTAAATCAAATGTATTCTTTAGGTACTGAACAAAAGGGAAAAAATGCTTGCATCATTGAAACCTCCCTCTCCGTCAATGGTATTCACTGGACTCCGATATAGGAAAGAAAAGAAAGCCTAATGGAATCTCCCCTCCATCAAAGATAGGCCTATTCATTAACCACTAATCAAAGATTTAAAACGTATCATCAACAATCTCTCCTTCTCCATCAAAAGTATTCATTACACACCAGTCAAAGGAAAAAAGCACACTTATGAAAACGTTTTTGTCTTTGTCAGGTTAAAAAGAATGGGAACATTATGGAAAACTTACTTTCTTCACCCTTTCTTGTCAAAGTTAGCCTATTCAACCAGTAATCGAATGATGTAAAAAAGCTGGAATTGTTCACAGTGCAGTATCCTCCCTACCTACAATCCCTTGTCATCATGATTACTGTCACTATCACTCATTCAGCATAGGCATAGGCCTAGTCCTGACTCCTGATTTAACAAATTCATGACGAGGCGGCAAGACAGTTTGTGCTAGAATTCAAAGATCACAAATAAATGTTGCCAAGCAACATTTACACTACTTCTTGATACGTAAAGCTTATCGTTAAAATAAATCAAATGGTCCGTTCACGGGTGATTTACTAGTTGAAGAGACTGTAATGCTACCTTTTTTTTATAACCTGCGAGAGAAAATTATAATTAAGTTGCATAACGTGCTTCATCAACACTTCCCCCCATATTCCTGACTAATCACTATGACATCCTGTATGCAGCCAGCTTGTTTGCCTGTTTAATGATAATGGTTATCAAAAAAAATTCACTTACAAACATACAGAAGCCTTAAAATGTGTTTTTAGAACATTTTCTGCTCAGTACGACTTTACTTTCATTTCCCAAAATATTTCCATAAACTCAGGTTTTGTATATATATATATACATATATAAATATATATATATATATATATATATATATATATATATATATATATATATATACATAATATAATATATATATATATATATATATATATATATATATATATATATATATATATATATATATATATATATATATATATATATATATATATATATATATATATATATATATATATATATATATATATATATATATATATATATATATATATATATATATATATATATATAGATAGATAGATAGATAGATAGATAGATAGATAGATAGATAGACATTTATATATGTCAGGTCGCAGCCTGCCCGGAAAAACTTAGGTACAGGGTTACTTAAGCTCCAGCTTATTTTACGACTTGTGTGACTCAGTTGGTAACCCCTACCATTTCATTTGAAAGACCAGGGTTAAGTCTGATATGAGTCACTTGCATATACGTACACACACATACATACATGCATACACACATACATACACACACACACACACACACATATATAATATATATATATATATATATATATATATATATATATATATATATATATATATATATATATATATATATATATATATATATATAACTGTGTGTAGATATTATTATATATATAATATTATATATGTGTTTATGAATATGCATGAAGCCCTGGATAAACCTTTTAAACCTTTAAATGTCAATTCATTACAACTTGGGAATAACCTTCTCCAAAGAGGAATCATATGCAACTGCACTTTCCTTGATCCTAATTCCGCCCCATTCATCTTAAGGCTGGTAATAGGATACGGTGATGAACTTAGCACCCATTATTGATGAACAAAAGATATGAAGACTTCAGTAACTAGCCAGTGCTAGGTTTTCTATAATAATATTCAGTTACCTCGAATATTGCCAGAGGAAAGGTTTTAATCTTCACTTTTCCAGGTAAGGCCCCAGAGAATGAATCGGCAACTTATTCTCCGAATTGAAATAAAGATGAAGGAAGTAAACTTTTTCCAGAGGTATAAACTCTTTCTCTTTCTCCTTCCCTCCTAAGAAAAGAGATTTAAAAACATAAGTTTCGGCTATAAGCACAGCGAATGTAAAAGTTTCTCATATTCTGCCTCTGCAACGGACTTCTGTATTATTCTGATCAGGCAAGCAAGATTTATGGAAATGTACTTTACTTAATAAGAAAATTAAATTTATAAAACCATAGAAATAGATGCATAGACATAATTTAACATCAGTTTGCCCTGCTCTCTTATGAAAGTTTCTGACGTGTTTTCTGTTGCAGAGAACTTCCTAATTCATTCAAAATACTCAGTTAGGGGGTCAGTCAAATACTTAACGTTTCTTGGGCAAAAGGCCGAAGAAATCATGTGTCTTTCGTAAACCGGGCATTCACTGATCGATCTTAGTAATAAGTTTAATCACCAGAAAAGTAGTATTAGATGAGCATCCTTATCATTTCCCCACAACGTCGTGCCACTAAGGGCATGAAAACATCATTCTTCTTTCCTAAGGACTCCAAATCAAGGCAGCCGTGAAAATCACACTAACCCTTCACCCGAGTACTGTTCTTAGTGCACGGCCATAGCTTCTGCCAAATTCATGCATTAAAGGTTTATGTATTTCACACGCGCTGAGACGGTAAACGGGTATTAATCATCGTGCCCTCAGTTTCCGGCTGATTTGATTTTTGCCTTTTGTTTTTACTTCTCTCCCTTTGGTCTCTTGCCTCTTAGCTATTCACCTTTAATTTTACCTAGCTCCAGATTTAGTGAAAGAACAAGCTCTGCGGCATAGAATTATGAGTGAAAAATACGACTCTTTATTCTGGTTCAACTTCTTGATTAAGGCAATGTTGATAAAGAAAAGAGAGTTCTTCAGTAGTTTACTTTCAAATCCCTTCAGCTCCTTTAAGCTTGTAAGACACATTCAAAACTGTTCATTTTTTTTTTTTTTTTGTCTCATTACTAGTGTCTTTCTCCTTGCATCAGTTGGTGCTGTTATCTGACAGCCCCTGGGAAGGACATCCTTGAATTTATAAAGGAAGTGAAGCCATCTCGGAATGATATACGGTTCCACCATGACAACTTTGCATCTTTTCCCTTTCGAGAAGAAATCAGGGCCCCAAGTCGTGCCTCGACGATTCGTTTTGCCTACGCGGGACTTTAATATCCTACACCTGTTCGCACTAGTGAACGAGCAACAAATCAGCCAGGGGCCAAAATAATGCTGAATGCAAACGTACGTGTTGTAAAGATCGCAGAATGTTCTGTTGCATGAAAGGAATCGACCTTATGCTCTCCTAATTTATAGTTCGGTGCTAAGTAAGGGAATTCTTGCAATATGCGAGGAAAGAAAAACCATTTTTTCTTTCAGGAATTTCAAGAGAATTTTTTATGTGAAAGTAAGAAAAAGAAGCAGGATAATGGAAATAGCAGCCGGATAAGATGATGAACGGTACGTCCTGTTTTATAACTAACAAACAAATAACAATTTTGGAATTTCATTTGAATTGGAAAAAAAGACTGTAAGCTGCACTTCTTTTAGGTCTTAATAATAAGTAAAATCGAAACATACCATCGCTGTATATATGAAAGCTACTTGCGTCTTTTCCGAAATCCACTTTCCAAATTATCATAGTTTTTGGAAAGAGCTTGGC
Source organism: Macrobrachium rosenbergii (assembly GCF_040412425.1). Lineage (NCBI taxonomy): Eukaryota > Metazoa > Arthropoda > Malacostraca > Decapoda > Palaemonidae > Macrobrachium > Macrobrachium rosenbergii. The sequence goes on from NC_089786.1 coordinate 33,226,911, forward strand.
TTAACGTAACCTTTGTCTTGGGATATGCTCTTCATATGTAGAAGACTTTGAATTTGATGCAGTTCGTCAACGCATGACCTGTTCATATTACTTTTTACTCCAATAATGCTGTGAGATTTGCATTAAGAGCATTTTCTCCGATCTGCGTAGAGTGGAAGTCGCCCACATATACGGGGCAGGAGGTCAGCAGCCTCTCACCATGTGCACTCTTTGATAGGTCAGAAAAGAACACAGTACTAAGTCCTGGGGTTCTGAGTATAGTACAGTTAGTATCTGCTTAAGCAGGGTATTTCATTAATGTTTTCGCTATATAATAATAAAATTATTGTAAAGAATAGATTTATATTCAAACAATATGATCATTATTCTCGCGATAGTTTGGTATGACTCAAAATAGGTTTTTTCAAGTTATGATGATGATTAATTGAAGCACAAAGGTCATCTACTGACAAATAGAAATAACACTTTTGGATAAGTTCTTCAACCAAGAAACTTGTGCTTTCAAGGTAAATGTGTACGTAAATGGAGCGCTTGAAATCAACAAATGTTTTGTAGCTCAGATGTTAATGTCTAACTAAGATGTATTTCAAACGAAATTAAGAAGTTCAGAAAGAAAGTCACGAAGCTGGTTCTGGTATTACATAGAGTGACTGGGACTGACGGTGAACGACCACCTATGGTGACCCATACAATTATATGATGGCCCAGTTTATTGAAGACAAAAGTGCATTTATTCTGAGTTAACACCGAAGAAAGAGGAGCAATTTATTCATATTTTGTGTTCATTCTTGGTAACGACAACATAAGGTACATTATTCCATTACTTCACATATCTTAAAAAGTGGCCAAAAAACTACGTGTGCGGTTATGTGAGAAATTCTTAATTAGTTAATGCGGTGTCTTTTAATTTATGGCTTTCCATTTCGTTATTTGATCACATCGTATTTTGTTCGAATAATTTTGAATTTTCTCTCCATTTTATGTTTTAAATTCCACCGATTTTTAGTTTTCTGTTAAAAGAAAACTATTGCACCGGTTTTGTCTGTCCGTCCTCACCTTTATTCTGTCCGAATTTTCTGTTCGCACTTTTTCTGTCCACCCTCATATCTTAAAAACTACTGACGCCAGAGGGCTGCAAATTGGTATGTAGATCATCCACCCTCCAATCATCAAACATACCAAATTGCAGCCCTCTAGCCTTAGTAGTTTTTTTTTTTTTTTATTTAAGGTTAAAGTTAGCCATAATCGTGCTTCTGGCAACGATACAGGATAAGCCACCACCGGCCCGTGGTTAAAGTTTCATGGGCTGCGGCTCATACAGCATTATTATACCGAGACCACCGAAAGATAGATCTATTTTCGGTGGCCTTGATTATACGATGTCGCGGCTGTACAGAAAACTCGATTTTGACGAAGAAACTCCGGAGCATTTTTTACCTTTTTTTTTTTTTTTATTCTACACTATTTATTCTGTCATTCATAGGTGAGTATATGCGTCTGTGTAATGTCTGAAAAATATTTAAAGCTTTAAGGCTAATAGCTAGACTATTTGGTTGAAACATACTGTGTGTTTGTTTATGCGTGCCTTAGAGAGAGAGAGAGAGAGAGAGAGAGAGAGAGAGAGAGAGAGAGAGAGAGAGAGCGAGTCACTTCAGAGGTGAACGAAAGTGCTCTTGAAGATTCTGAAAATGAATGTGCCATCAAAAGCCATACAAAAACCTGTTCACTCTCCAAGAAGTTTAGTTTCTCCTTTTTCCTGAAGCGCAGACAACGCTCACATTTCCACCAAAACCATGACCCCTTAAGAAGATTTTGTAAGGAGTTGAACATGGAGGCAAAATATAGTTCCTCCGAAAATCTATTCCTTGTCTTCTTTCCACCTTGGACGTTTTGTGTTGCTTGCAAGAAAATGAGCGAATTAATGGCGCTTCTACTTGTTGTATCTAACATATTTACTCTAACATTAGAATCAAAAAGGGGATATTACAAGTCAGATGATCTTACCTACATTTTTTAAGGATCGTTGATTTGTAGAATAAACTGAGCGTCTAATTACGTTCTTCTCTTTTCTGTACATACTTGATAAAAGAAAAATGAATGTAACTTTTCCACAGAGAACTTTAGAATAAAATGGAAGCTGAAAAAAAAAAAATCATCCCACTTCAGCTAATCATTGAAATAAAAATTTCTACATCTTGAATAAAGCTGAAATACAGTAGTCAAATTTCTTTATAAAGTGAAATTTTTTACAAACAATAAGTGATATGGTTTAATAATTGCACCTAGTCAGTGCCTTTAAGATAGATTATATTATTTAATTGACAAGCTACGGTAAAAAGAGAAAGATTGGAATCTACAAGAGTAAAACCTCCAAAGGGGCTGGTAACCAAACAACGGATAAATTCCAAGAGGTAAATTGCACTTCCCATTTTTTGCCGCAGTGGAAGAACCTGAGAGCAGAGAGATCGTTTTGGCTGTCTCATTTGCAGGTCTGAAGTGCTAAAATCTAACTCATCTGCGATTCGTGCACAATTGAGACGCAAAAATTGCCAGGAGAGTGTGACGGACAGAGCAACAAAATTAGTCTTATCTTCCTCGCTGAATTCATATCCCTTTGAATCGGGCTTGTACACTTGTGTGATATTCGTAATTTATATATTCTTTTTTTTTTTATTGTTTCCAAACTAAACTGAAGTTCCTTTATAATGAATAACTTCTCGAATATAGCTGATTTCAAATTATAGCTGTTTGCTATTTCAGGCCTTCCTAATTTCGCCAACCTTATGTGGCGCTCAAACCAATTGGCTGGGACGCGCTTAAAGTAAGTGGAGGATTCATTTCGAGAGTGAGCCAGACAGACTTATGCGTGTTTATTTCAATCCATTTTGGTCTTTCTTTACCAAGGTTGTGAAATGCATACCTTGGAGTTATTTGACAGTGATGAATTACAACTAGGGAAAGGCATAGAGCCCACATTCACAGCTGTTAATATGTACCATATTGTTCTGACCATTTGATCTTTATGTTAATTTTTTATAATGCATTTTTCATTGCAAATCTAATAAATCCATTTGTCCATTGCTAAATTCCTGCATTCTGTGTCGTTTCATATAAAAAAATCAATTGCAGGGTAACATTTGTTTTCAAAGTTTGAAGAAAGAGGACTTATCCTGGAAAGATGAATGACTTTAAAAGAACCTGATATATTGTATGCAATATTTTCACATCATTCTTCTTCTCAAGGCATCGTGCGCCTCATGTAAGGGTCAATATTGTATTCAATATGAACCATCTATATTTAACTCCTGGGTTTCTTTGGGCACAGGAGATGGCTAACAATTTTCTTGAAACGAAAAACAGACGGAAAAATAGATAGGCGGCAAATGATATGTTTTCACAGCAGATCATCCTTCCAGGTGTATTTATTAAGTTGATATTCATTAACACTTAAATGTAAGCTATGGGACTGAATATTAGGATTAAACTGGCAGATAAACATAAAATCTTCCAAACGTCAGTATGCAATACATATTAGTATCTTAAATAAGCTTAAGAAAGAAACATAATCATCATTTATGAAAGTATTCCAAAGAAAGTCTGTCACACATACTGCTACTGCACTCTAAGTTGAAATCATGAAATGTATCAAAACACTGAAGAAAAAGTTCTGATAAACAAAGCCAAATCATTAATTTAAATCATGAAGATAACGAGAGCTAAGAAGGTTTCCGAAAAAATTCTGTAAAGACTTTGATATCATGAAATTATCATTACTAATAGCAGTAGTATAAGCAGTAGATAAATATCAAAATGAATCAATATGGAAAGTTATTAACTTGCGATTATGAAGCAGAAAAGTAAACAACAACTGAATTAGTCAACTAATAAATTATCATTTAGGGAACTTTTGCTTTAACCACGTGCCTGTGTTATTTTTACAGTTACACTGATTCAGTTAGACCACTCAGATCCTGTAAGACCATAATGCTTGAAAGTTTCACTCGAAATCCTTGATCCATCCTTCCCGAGTATAGAGAAAGAACCTTTATTTTTCGTCTATAATATAGAAAGCAAGCATCAAATAAGGTAATGGCCAAAGAAATGACTTTGCAAACACAGCTGCCAACAAGAGTAAAATATGAAGCATTACCTGTGACCGTGTCTTATCAGTAATGGTAGGTCTCAAATCAAAGAGAAAGGAAGTCAGTCTTTTAACTTTTAATTATCTTTTCTGGACTTACACGTTTACCAGGAACATAGTTTTAACCAAAAATATAAGATTTATAATTTTCAACTGCCTCATGGACATGAGACACACATCGCGCTTTATATTACAGCAATAAGACAGTAACAGACACACACACAATCACACATACAACGCCCACACACATTATTATATATATATATATATATATATATATATATATATATATATATAATATATATATATATATATATATATATATATATATATATATATATATATATATATATATATATATATATATATATATATATATATATATATATATATATATATACATATATATATATACAGGGTGTTTCTGAAATTAGAGGCCCCCCTCTACAGCATAAACTAAAATTGATATGGACAAAAACAAAAGTAATTCAGAACAGGTATTTATTTAAGTTTCTCTTGAGTATTTAATATATTTTGTGTGGCTTCCATCTACCTATACCACAGCCTGCATTCTTGAGGGGTATGATTTCAGCAAGTCACAAAAAAGCTGAGACTCAAACTCCATTTCCCTGAGCACTTCGGTCACCTATCTTTGCACGTCGTCGAGGCTTGGTATACCATCATAGTTCACTGTGCGCTCATCAACACGATCCTTTAAGATACTATCAATGTTTTCACACACACATTAAGGTCAGGGGAGCTACCTGGAAATTCACATGATGAGAAGAAATCGATACCACTGTTTCAAAGCAGCTCCTGTGTCTGAAGAGCCTTGAAAGATGGTGTCTTATCATGCAAAAATGTGACTTCTTTAACAGATAACACATTTTCAGGATCTTTGTGGAAAGGAAATACTCCACCAGTAAGCACAGTTTCCCTGAAGTATTCACTATTCCATGACTGTCATTTTTCTTTGATGATCCACATTAACCATTTGGCTGTGAAACAGAGAAAAATTCACAAATATTCAGGAAATTTCACAACTTGGCGATACGCACGTCATCGCTGATATCATCCAACTTTGCAGCCCAAATGATGTCATTTTTATGATTTGGCTTCCTGACTGTGTAAATGAAGAATTCATCTGATGCGGCAACATGGAGAAAGTCAGCTTCATGCCAATCTTTAAGAAATGAACCACAAAACCATGCACGGTCTTCTCTCTGTTGCTGAGTCATGTTGGGCTTCCAGATAACATGAAATGGCTTGGTACCAGATTTTTTTAACTCACGATATACAGCACTATAACTTCTCTTCTTTCCCCTTTTTGTTTCTAGTTCAAGCGCCAATTTACGTAAAGACTTTCTTGGTCTACCCACTGCCTCAGCTATGATGTCTTTTGACTCCTGAGAAAGGACTTCAGGCCTTCCAAGATTCTCACTCTTTCCCCGATGATAGTCATATGGATTTTTGTTCCAGTTTCTTTCAACAAAGGATTCATCTCTTTTAATGTATTTAGCTGTCCAGAAACATGAAATGAAGGATGTGCCAGCATCCCTGGCGTCTCTGAAGGTTATAGCCCGGATTCGGTCAATCCATTACTCAGTTTGAAAATACAAGAAATGTGAAATGAAAAATAGCTTAATAGAAACTTAAAATGATGTACTTGGAGATAGGCTATAGCAGAAAACTTCATAACTTTCCATTTGTTCTGTGGAGGGGGGCCTAATTTGAAACACCCTGTATAAATGTATATATATATATATATATATATATATATATATATATATATATATATATATATATATATATATATATATATATATATATATATATATATATATATATATATATATATATATATATATATATATATATATATATATATATATATATATATATATATACACACACATATATATATATATATATATATATATATATATATATATATATATATATATATATATATATATATATATATATATATATATATATATATATATATATATATACACACAAAAAGAAGAGAGAGAGAGAGAGAGAGAGAGAGAGAGAGAGAGAGAGAGAGAGAATTCCAAAGGCTGAAACGAAGTAGAGTTGAAGAAGCTGGACATCTACGTAAGAACTAGACCATAAGGAGTGTAGAAAATTCAGGTAGAATGAATCTTTAGTGATGCTTACAATGCTTTACTAGAGGCATACCGTAATCAGTAGTCACTTTAATTTACATCTTTAGGGTCGAGTGGAATAAGTTGCTAATCTAAGTCTAGGTTTTACGGTCCTTTAGGGTACAGTTCAAAATTTATTTTTAATAAAAGTATAAAATCTAAAAAGTTCATCCGATTAAAATTACTTTTACCCAAGTCAATTGCCGGACAAACGTAAGGGTGGTTTTTCTGAGAAAAATGGAATGAAAAATAGACGAATTCTTCTTTTCTGATCCTGATAAGGGAATGACATAGGTAAATGACATAGGAAGGATAAAATAAGTGCCCTTTTTTTTCCTTTTGTGCATTGACAATTTAGCTGAGTATGTGTGTTGTCTGTCTGCATGACCTCCGTAAACATTTACATTTCTGTCGTTTCAATTACTTTCCCCAGGTCAACTGACGTCATTCCGCAGAGCAATGAAAATTTTCAATTATAGCAGTTCCCCTCAACAGGTCCCTTTAATTCACAATGCATACGATTGCAGGTAAACATCGTCCTTTATTCCACTACAAACGTTACGCAACAGATGCCGTTCTTCTTTTTCACAAAGTTTAACCAAACCACGTTTAACTGAAGAGCCAAAATCATTTTACCAGAAAAAAAGTCTTCAAACGCATAACACATCGAGTCAGAGGAATCCCTCATATTCCTAATCCCTCCAAATACAGTACAGTTGTTCGTTGGAGGGAAGGAAAATTATAGATACAATCCGTCGTAATCTTCCAGATAAATCTGTGTCACAAAGGAAAAGACGCTGGCCAAAAATAGAGAACAGAATTGTTACGTAAAATGGATTTAAAAACGTATTACATTTTTACTGCTCGGAGTGAAAACATTTTACTAATTGTGGTTATGATGAGAAACTGCGGCATTGAGGCGATGCTGCTTATCTCCGTGTTCTCTGAGAAATAATATGCCTGGTTAATTTACTCTGTTTATTAACATTTTAACCTAAGCGCGCTAAGATATGACTTTCTGTGGAATAAGTGAGCTGAGATTAGATCACTATTTCCTGAATGGGTCTCCTTCTATCTCTCTTTCTTAATCTCGAATGTCACCTAAAGTCTTCAAAATGGTGAGTTATGTAACGGGATAAAGTCCCAGGTCTTATTTCTTCAGGGATTCGCTAAATCTGGAGGTGAAACGCTTGGGAATAGTCAGTGAGATTGCCATAACAGTGATCTGAAAAGCCTATATTAGAGACTGGCCTGTAACAGTCTTTCAAAAAGAAAGCCTTCAAAAAATTTTAAAAAATGACATATGACTCTGAGGAACCTTCGAGGCAGAATATTTTCTGGCAAGAATAAATTTTACTAATTGTCATAAGCAATTAGAGAACTAGTACACATATGCATAAGATGGAAACCTTTCGGTATTTTTCTCTGATTTCAAAGAAATAACTCGCAAGTGCGTGTGTGTGTGTGAGAGAGAGAGAGAGAGAGAGAGAGAGAGAGAGAGAGAGAGAGAGAGAGAGAGAGAGAGAGAGAGAGCGAGAGAGAGAGAGAGAGAGAGAGATAAGAAAAGTGGCAGGAAAAGTCTTGGTATATGTTATGAATTCCTAATATAAGTAATTTTCCACCATTCACAATGCAACATTCCGACCCTTGATAAAGCAACTGAAATACTGAATACAGAAAAAAACGCTGAAACATTGCTCAGCTTATATTTGGAGCTATTCTGAATGACCATTTTTGCTTCATCAGCATCTTCCTCGAAAGGAGACGCTCTCTGGTTCAGATCAAAGATTCTTGAATGAAATGCCCACAGTCATACACCAGCACTATCAATGTGAGCGGCTTCAGAGAACGACAGGCTATCAATTACTGTCTCATCAACTCAGTTTTTTTATTATCTCGTAATCAGATACCCGAGAGTCAGTACTACTTGTCCTAGAAACTAAAACAAGCACACGCATGCACACACACACCCATATATATATATATATATATATATATATATATATATATATATATATATATATATATATATATATATATATATATATATATATATATATAAACTGAGTTGATGAGACAGTAATTGATACACTCACATTGATAGACAGTGCTGGTGTATGACTGTGGGCATTTCATTCAAGAATCTTTGATCTGAAACCAGATATATATATATATATATATATATATATATATATATATATATATATATATATATATATATATATTTATATATATATATATATATATATATATATATATATATATATATATATATATATATGTGTGTGTGTCTGATAGTAAATTCAGTATTCATGGCTAGACACGATGCTCTGTCAGCTGTCCCTTGTACATCTGTAGAGATGGGCGTAACAACTTCATAACAGTATAAGAATTGTCTTATGCATGTCCTGTTTGGGATTCATCTTCGTAAAAACAACTGCTAGGGTATTTATTACTTATCAGTGACCATTAGTCGGAAACAGAATTGATGTTCAAGGTATGGGGCTATTGGGATCATTGAAAAATGTCATGAACCTTTGGGGAGTAAGAAACGTAATCAATGATGAACTAATTGGGAGAGGTCATGGGATGCGTGCTCCCTCTCCAGTTATTCTCGAATGAACGGTAATGTGTCCGTGAAATTTTCTAAACATACACGACTTAAAACAAATTATTCTTTTACTTTTATACACCATATAATAGATAATTTTTAGCCTAAAACATTGCGTAACGAGCTTGATTACAAGCGCTACACTGCCGTGGAACCCGGCGCTGCCTTTCATGTCTCCCCTATCTTCCCGAGCCCCTACGTACCCCGCGGACAAACAGGTTCAAGGGAGGAGGGTGGATGTGTCAAGTCTCCCCTACCCTCCCGATCCCCTATGTACCCCGCGGGCAAACAGGTTTGCGGGAGGAGGGTGGATGTGTCAAGTCTCCCCTACCCTGCCGATCCCCTACCCACCCCGCCCCACCCGGGGGACAAACAGGTTTGCAGGAGGGAAGATGCTTCATTTCTCCCCTACCCTCCTGATCACCTAACTACCCGCCCCCACCCGGGGCGGACAAAAAGATCCACTCGGATTTTACTATTAGATTAGTACCATGATGAGTTTATAAAAACATCAGAATGTAAGATTATATTTTAAAATGAGTTTGACTATTGAAAGTAAAAAGAAATAGCTTGTAAATGTTTGTTTAAGTAACGAGTTTTTAAATCTTTAAACCCTCGTTAGTTTCTTTGGATAAATAATGTGGTTGGTGGAAAAAGAAATGATCTAAAACACTACACCCATAATACTCACCAGTAACATTACAGATTAGCCTTCATATGCTTCTTAACGATTCTAATGTACACATTAATCAATAGACCGAGTTTTTTTCACTTTAAAGAAATGTTGGAAAAATTACATCATAGAGTGTGTAATTAAACACCCCTCACCTGAAAGCAGGAAGAGCGTGAGGCATTCCCTGCCTCCAGCGCCTGCCCAATCGCCGCCTGTGTGAACGGAGCCTCACGCTGCGTAGAATTCCCACGTGCTTTAAAATGAGAAAACGTATGGGACAATAACAGACACTTTAAGAAATCCAAGCAGTGAAATCAACAAAGAAAAATATGTTTGCATGGAAAGAGCAATGTAGGTCACTCGATCCACGACAGCAGTGCATGACCATTAAAGTAGCATTACTGCCGAAGAAACTATGAGGCCCGTTTTAAATTAGAAGAAAATGATGGAGTCTGTAACAAAAAGGCGTTAAGTGCTCGCTTCTTGTTTCCTCTCTTTGTTTTGTTTCCCTTTACAGCTTCTACTCTTGAACCATCATTTGTCAGTCTTAAAGTCATTCAAACTTCTCGGTTAATCCTCTAAATGCCGTGAGTTCATCCATGAGGAAAATGCAGATGCATTTGGAATGGATGTTAGAGAGCCTGTATGGTTCTTTTTCGTTTATAATGTCTTCTTTTATCAAGTGTGAATGTTTCCATAGTTTAATGTTATGTTTCCTAACAGTCCCGCTGTTATTCCTCTTCTTTCGAAATTCGATAACTTCCATTTAAGAATGTCCATAAATTAAGTCGTATGTGAAACCTCATTCAACTCCCAATTTGAATTAGCAATAAAATTTATCCATTTCCATTATCCCCATTGTATTATTATTATGACAATATTAGAACTGGATTGACTGTGAATGGGATCATTTTGGTTGTCGATGCAGCTGTCATTAACAGCTAATGGAATCTATAGGAATAACCTAAACTGGTTAGTTGTTAAATTTACACAGTAAGAGAACTCAATAGAAAATATGTTTTTGCGAAGGTCACACACATATGTAGGCAGCTATGACTCATTTAAAATCCCCGTCTCCTTGAGAACTTCTGCTCAGGACTAGATGCGGTTTTTAAGCAACAAATGGGCAACTGGCTGTCGATTTCTCTCAAATGTCCACCATGTCGAGAGAGTCTGTCGATGACCCGCTGTTAAGGTTCAATACATTCTGTTCATTCATTATTAGGATTTTTAACAAAAACTCGTAGCCTCCTCGGTTTAGTTGTTGGGCAGTAAGATTATATGCAACAACATCAGTTTTTGGTGAGTATGTAATAAGAAGACCTTTGCTCATTCTAATTATTCAACCAATGACACACAACAATAACTGGAATTATCAAAACTTCACAGATATTTTGTGTATTCATCTGAGGATCTTTTTCATGCTGTTCTCATCAAGATGAGAAAAATCTAGGAAATCGGAAACAACTTCGCGAAAGATTTTCTAGAGAATTTTTTAAGTAAAAAGCCTTTTGCACGTGTCTCTCACGTAATGACATTCTGTCCCAGGTGATAAAATCAAGCCTTCACCAGACTCAAAAATTCATCTGCAATGCGAATTTTCTTCTGCCTGCAAATGCCATCAACAGAGTCGCCATATAGCCGCAAGAGGCTGTCTCGTTTTAAAAATGATTAAACTTCCATGAACAGATTTTTTTTTTATATTCTGCCTCTACGATTGTGCATCTTGGTAAAACATATTTTTATCTAACCTTTTTTTCCTCCTTTTTGTCATTTTGTTTATGATTTAATCTGGTTTTGAATCTGGAGATTATACATGAATAAGCATATGGTGCGTTTCTTGTTTTGTTTCGGTGTTTGAGAATATGTTAGGAATTATCATTCAAAACATCGTCTAGAAGAGTGGGGAATTTTTGCCTTCAGATATATATTCGTAATTAGATACTGAGGAGAAAAGTTACTTGAAATACTTTTAATTGTCATGGTCATTTAGAGGAAAGTTACCGGGCATGAGACACTCGCCTCTCTACTGAGAGAACCCTAGGTTATGACTCTTTTGGCCTTAGCGCTGCATGAGTAAAAAGCCATGAATTCACCGCGTTTATGTTATATTTCTGTCTGCATGCCTCAGATCGCAACCATAAAAGGTAAAAGAAATAGAGCAAAAGTTACAATGTGATTGTGATTGGAGAAAATATAAATCTGTCTACGAGATGAAAATCTATCTATCAGCCGTTGAGAGAGAGAGAGAGAGAGAGAGAGAGAGAGAGACATCAGGAAGCTTGATCTTAACAGAAACAGAGTGAAATAACTTTAAGACCTATTGCGAGAGTCTAAACTGTGAAAATTTATTTTGAGCAAGCGCTGCAATTTCATAATAGGATCCCCCTGACTCGTGCCTAATCCCACTTGATGTTTATGCCCCACTTAGTCAGGGTGAGTAAACTGACTTGAAAATAGAACAACTTGAAGCTACAATGTAGGATTTTTCACAACAAAGTAGTTCAAGGCTTAACATAGTACCAAAATACAAGCCAGAAGAATTATCCCTAATGTTATGGATGAAGTTCAATAAAATATCAAAGATTGCGCAATAATTATGTTTTGGAATTAATAACTTATTTTCGGGCATATTCAGATGAAAAAGTTATCATCAGGTAGATTTCTTCTTATCTCAAGAGAGACAGACAGACAGAAATTAAATTGTGCATTTGACTATACTTCCCGCTTTTTTTATTTTTGTTTAAAGGATGAGGCCTCCAGATATTCATGTGAGAAGAAGGGACTTTACTAACCTCGTACCTGTCGTAGCTGACAAACGGGCAATGACCCACAGGGGAGAGAGGTGGTGGTTCGGAGCCTCCTGCAGCAGCACCAATTGCGGCATATCCAAATGTGACACGAGGAAGGAAGGAGTGCACTTTTTCCTGCTTCTTAAATACACAGTAATCGAATGAGTAACTCTCACGAGTAAGTCAGAAAATTTCGTTGTCCCCGTGCCAGTCACGAGAGTGAGTTAGTGAAAACCACGTGAACCACCTGCTGATGTTAGATGTGAACAAGTTCCATGCCGTCTTTGCCGGTTAGACCTCCTAATAGCAAGTGTAAAAGAGACTTGTACGGATCTAATTCCGCAACTTTGTCTGTCATATAAATGGAGGAAATAAAGTTAAAAATAGAATTTATCAAGAACAAGAATCAGAAGTGGGTTTTAGGGGATAGGAGCATTTGTTTATATATATTATATTATATATATAATATATTTTTATATATATATATATATATATATATATATATATATATATATATATATATATATATATATATATATATATACAAATGAAAGGAAGAAATATAACTGGGAAATAATGACGTGATGAAGGACATAAACTAGAGAGCATAACACCACAAAGAGAGCAGTGAATAATGAATTCTTACCAATGACTGACAAATTGGTAAGTAAGGAATAAAACAACGTAGTATGTGATATGAAACATTCAAGCGACCAAACATTCGTTATGGGCGAAGCAGTTTCCATGACAAAAACCGTCCATTGTAAGCAGATCATCTAATAATTTAATCTTCAGAGACCGCTACTTAAAGGGAACACTGGCCACATCCCATTCTGTACATGTTTTTTTTAAATATCCTGATAACACAATAAGTTTCTCACGCACATACACAGAGTGAAAAATAACCTGTTGCGGGAGGAAATATGATTATGTTATATATATATATATATATATATATATATATATATATATATATATATATATATATATATATATATATATATATATATATATATATATAGGCTGTGCCTGAGCATTCACGTTATAGATTTCATGGAACTTACAACTTTGGAAGCTTGAATTTCAAGTCAATGGCATCTTTGGGCTTGTTCCATATGAGTAGGTTTCATCTATTGAATTATCATTCTCAGAAAAAGTTTCGAGTTCTTAAGGGGTTCACGTGTCTTGTCGGCATTTCAAATGGATTCATTACCCTTAAGAAAAACACTGTGGCCGCTGTGCCTCCTACATGAAATTCAACATCAGTATAAAGATATTTATATTTTGCGCTAAATAGATTCTCGCAAATAGCCACCAAGGATTTATGAATAACTTACTTGAAATAATTTTCAATTTTCACGGCATTCAAGAAGGATGTTACTGGGAATAAGGCACTCACTCTTCAGTGAGAGAACCGAGCGTTGTGGCTCTTCTGGCCTCAGCACTTAATGAATGAAACTTTAGGAATTCGACACGGTTATGTTTCTGTCTGCATGGCTCAGATCGGAAATTTAAAAGCTAAAAGAAATAGAGTAAAAATTACGACACAATATGTTTGCGAATGAAGAAGGTAGAAGTTCATCAAATAATCTAATCTCTACATAAAGAAAAATTTATTCATCCACAATCAAATCAAATCTCTTTACGACATAAAATTCAGGGAGAGAGAGAGAGAGAGAGAGAGAGAGAGAGAGAGAGAGAGATTATAAGTGTCCTTAATTGACTGTTATCAGAAGCAAATGCGCAATACACATCCGCCACATAAACTAGACTCACGAATGCAGATCCAAGCTTTATTTAGTAAAGAATGTTATGTACCAAGGCAGTTCCACAGCTACTAAGTCGGGGAGCTGTTACGGGCCTCTGTTAGCCGAGGAAGTTTATGCTTTCATCGTCTCCTGTGTAATTATGTTTACACGGTTTCCGTTATATTTAATAATATTTTGATTAAAGATAAAGATTTAAACAAAAATCCCGACTTTTTGTTAATTTCCGTCCTTAATAGTTGTTAGGAACGAAATATATTTAAAGATATATATTTTTTGACAACAGAGAATAACATTTTCAATCGCTAGGTCTGTCGATTCCTGAAAACAATCATTGAGGGGTTGTATATTTGTACAATTTCGTGAACCCAGAGACTAAAATATATGATTGCAAAATCTGATTGACCAAGAAGCTGCAAAAGATAATTTGATTAATCAGTAATTGAACACTTATCAGCAGAAAAACCGGAAAGAAACGCAGTTGTATGTATGATGATACTTTAACAACAGAAAGAAAGATCATAACTAACAAATGAATCGTATTACTTCTATTATGTATTTCTGCTGAAGAGACCTTTGTGTACTCAGAGAAATCAGCGGATGATTTTTGTAAAGTAACACATCCTTGATTCTGCAGCTGAATTATCGAGGCAGCAATGATTTCTTCGTTATTTCCTATTAGAAAAACAGTGTTTGGTGGATATATGGGAGACATGATTTCCAACAAAAAAAAAAAAAAAAAAAGAGATCAAAAGTAAGGAGATCTAATCTAAGTCTCCGTTATTCCCAATAAATATTCAGAAACCAATATAAAGTAAAAAAAAAAACAACTCTCTTCCACTTCCTAAACCTGCTAGTCTTCAGTAGACATCTGCCCTTCTTA
The DNA here is from genome assembly GCF_040412425.1 of Macrobrachium rosenbergii. Classification (NCBI taxonomy): domain Eukaryota; kingdom Metazoa; phylum Arthropoda; class Malacostraca; order Decapoda; family Palaemonidae; genus Macrobrachium; species Macrobrachium rosenbergii. Next base: position 33,241,948 of record NC_089786.1, read on the forward strand.
TACGCATTACGCTATTCAACTTCATTTTGCACCTATAATTGGGTGTCATGAGTCAAAAAACATTTACTTTTCTAATATTTGCCCCTCCCACATCGGCTGCCACTTTCCAAGAACCTTCCTTTTCATCTTATGACATCCGAATAATAATTCAGTTTTACAATTGTAATTCTATCATATTGCAGAATAGGACTAATTATGAAACGCACGTATACCAACATATTCTTCATAAGTGAATTTTGTTTATTATTCTACAGCACATATACGGCTGATAAAGGTTTGTTTTCGTGTGTGTGTGTATGTATGTGTGTTTGTGAGTGTTTCTGTTGATGGTGATTCTGAATCTTGGAATGTACAGTAAATCACTATTGAAAAGCAATACTCCCGATCATTTTGTGCAACTCGGCTAGGTTTCCTGATATGAAAATGTAAACCAGTTCAGTTTCCTTATCCAGGGATATTCTTTCTTTTCCGTCTCTTCCTCTTATATATTCCTTCACCACGCAATGCCTCGAGTTTCCAAGATCATTTTTTCTTACCCGAATTCGTTTTCTGAATTGAGTTTTGAGGTCAGGAAAGATTATTGCTTTATCCTGAGCAAATCTCACCGTGATAGATTTAGGTTGGCTTCCAATCTCCAATTCATACCTCGACATCTAACACTTTCATTTTTTATTATCAAGAAATGTAGGCTGATAATAAAGTGGAAAAAGACATCCTCTGCAAGAAATTATGCAAGAAAAAAAGATAAAATAAATTGCAGTTTTATTGCAAAGATAATTTTTTCAGAATTTGTTATCTAAATACCACACTTATATATTTTGAAATGCACGTATACCAAACACACTTCATATTATATATATATATATATATATATATTTTATATATATATATATATATATATATATATATATATATATATATATATGTGTTGTGTGTGTTGTGTGTGTATGTATGTATGTGTATATATATTATATGTTATATATTATATATATATATATATATATATATATATATATATATTATATATATATATATATATATATATATATATATATATATACTATATATATATCCTGTGCATACTCAGCTAATATCCCAGTTTTCTTACCAATAATGTCTTCAAATTCTTTGCCTCCGATGAGCTTGTAGGGTATAAATTCTTTGCAACCGTCATTTGTCCTCAAGCTGATTGAAATTCATCTTCAAAAGGGTTAATCTCTGACCTGTTCCTTTGACGCGTTTTCAATGCATCGTTTATATTTGACATTCTAGGTCGTTTGCATAAAGTGCGTCTCATATGTGGCAGATATAAAGATTTTTGTTGCTGTACATAATGAAACTGAAAGGTAATTAGTAAACATATTTTTATATTATACACATATATCTATTGAAATAAGATTCAAAGCTCTTAAAAGAGATACTGTCCTCATTTTTAATTAACAATTGTATTACAACTTCTTCCAATTAAAGAATGCTGAACTTTACAACACTCATTTTGGCATCCACGATTTTGAAATGAATCATGCTATGTTATGCAATGTAGGTAATCATGCATATAAGGGCGGTCACCATAACTTCAATAGAGGCTGAGTGCTACTTCAAAGTACCAGACATTTGCTTTATATTACAATGACCATATTATATATATATATATATATATATATATATATATATATATATATATATATATATATATATATATATATTAATATATATATATATATATATATATATATATATATATATATATATATATATAATATATATATATATATATATATATATATATATATATATATATATATATATATATATATATATATATATATTCTTTTGTTCATATAAAAGTATGTCTACTATCACTGAAAATACCTTTCTTTCCTGTGATTAATAATTTGTCCAGAATTCATTGCTTTAAATGAAAATGGTAATCAAAACTCACCATATGTTACTTCCTTTCTAAGGCAAATGATTGACTATCATCCAGAGTTTTCCAGCCAGCCCCAGGTTGGTCAGTCAGTATATATATATATATATATATATATATATATATATATATATATATATATATATATATATATATATATATATATATATATATATATATATATATATATATATATATATATATTGAGAGGGGTTCTATCAATTGTATATAGGTTAGGTATCATCTTTCTTTTACTGATATATTTCAGGACAAAGTCCCATTTTCAAGCTTATAAAAATAGAATAAAAGCTGAAATAAAAACTTATAAAATTAAGTAAAAAAAAAAATTTTAGCCCGGAGTTTTTTATTTTTATTTTAACTTTTTTTCTATTTTTATAGCTTGAAAATGGGACTTTAGTCCTGAAACGTCGCAGCAACAATAAAGTACCTTTGAAAAGGAATAATGGAATGAGTCTAACTGTTGATATATATATATATATATATATATATATATATATATATATATATATATATATATATATATATATATATATATATATATACATCAACTCAACTGACTGTTCATTTTTACTGAGTGATGATTTTTCTCTGATGGTATATAATGTTTGAATTGTGGTCAGCTCCACATCACTAGACTGACTGGCTAATATAGAAAAAGAGTCTATACTCAGAGGATGGTCATGCTGATGAGAATGCTCACGAATGGCACTAAATGCTTGTTTGTTAAGTGGCCTGTTTGTTCTAATTGATCGGCCTAGGTGTTCAAAGGCACGGACCCGAAACTGCCGCTTTGATTTACCAATATAAGTTGTTTTCCAGCAACTACTGTAGTTCTTTAGGCATCGTATCTTTGAACTTGAAAACCTTTTGTACTATATTTTTGGACTGAATATGATTCTGAGACTGACTTGAGGGTAAAATTCCAAGAGTAATTTAGATAAACTGTTTCTCAAGGAAAAACTGCTTATACACATGTAGGGCAAGGAAAAAAAACAGTAACTTTGTTTACTATCACTTTTGGGGGACGTGGACTTATTAGTTTTTGGAGTTGTCAATGAATATAGCACCGAAGATACTGAAACCTCGTGAACAGCATCCCAGAGAGTGGAATGTCCTTTACGACAGGGCAAAAGCGAAAGACATTTTAATGCACATCTCTCATGTAGAGCGAATATGATTATGTAAGATATGAAATAGATGCCTGAATCTTTACAGTGGTTTATAAAAATATGTTCAGTAGGTTTCATATCATTTTCGAAAAGGCAAACAAAACCAGGCACAAGGAACCTTAGCACCATCTTTTTACATAATTTCCTTTATTTTTTGGTTCTCTTTATCTAGGCCGTCTAACCTCTCCAACTCATTTGTTTCACAGCCGAAAATGCGCCAGTGCTTGGCTTGACCGCCTAAATTTCATAAATTAATAAATCATCCAAGTAATGAAATGAGGAGGAAAATAGTGGCTTCTACTTTTAATGTTCTTTGAAATCATTAGGGATTCCCTTCAAGTGTTCCGATATTATCTTTAATAAAAAGAAATGCAGACATGCACGATGTTCTTAATCTTCTGGTATATAGTCTTTAAAAACACTGTTTATTTTCTATACATAATCGTGGGTTTTAACTGTTTTTGCATAATATTAAAGGCCGTTTCAACTATTTCAGAGATGAGGAAAACAACGTTTCGCTGGAAGGCCGAAAATTACTTTAACCCAAATTATTGAATGAAATCTGATCAACATGGAATAAAACTAGCCCCCTTTTTTTTTTTACTAAATGAACATCCCCCTGTTCTACGCACAGCATCTCTGCTTGTATTAATTAACTGAGCAAAGGTTAACTTTACTGAAGCAACGAACACTATTTGCATGTCTTGCTATCAAGGTAAATAAGAAGGTAAATAAGAACGAAAAACTGGTTATAGGGGACAGCGTCCTTATTTTGTTAGTGGATGAACAATCGTTACTTCATCTGAAGGATTGAAGGCCTATCGTCAGAAAAAAAAAAAGATGGCTCTTCTTGTCATTGGATTTATGTTTCCACCGGTGCTTGTCTGCCTGCTAAATGGTGAGTATTAGTGTTAAACGAAAATGGTCGTACGAATTTTGATGAACTTTGTTACAAACAGTTATTGCATGAATTATTTTGGATAATTTGCTTGTGGTTTGCAACAGTGAAAATCTGACACGTTATCACCAAAGAAGTTTATGTAGTCAGTTTCTCTAGCATTCAGACAATTAGCCTTCTAGATATCGCTAATAATTACAAGAAGTAAAAAATGCGCCGAAGAAACTTCGGCGTAATCGAGTTTTCTGTGCAGTAGCTACGGCGTATAATCAAGGCCATCGAAAATAGATCCATCTTTCGATGGGTTCGGTATAATGCTGTATGAGCCGCGGCCCATGAAACTTATAACCACGGCTCGGTGGTGGCCTATCATATATAGTTGCCAGAAGAACGGTTATGGCTAACTTTAATCTTAAACAAAATAAAACTACTGAGGCTAGAGGGCTGCAATTTAGTATGTTTGTTGATTGGGGGTTGGATGAGCAACATACCAATTTGCAGCCCTCTAGCCTCAGTACTTTTTAAGATTTGAGGGAGGACAGAAAAAAGTGCGGACGGACAGACAAAGCCGACGCAATAGTTTTTTTCTACAGACAACTAAAAATTGAACAAGACAAAAGCCTTGACTAATTCGTGCGAGATCAATGTTTGTCTTACAATTTTCTTACAACCTGCACATACATAGATATATTGTAAGCCATATTTTTATGACTGCAGGGGCATTCTGTTATTAGATTTTACGCTTCCCACCTTTGAAGATAATTAATATTTATTTCCATATTCGATAACCATTGTTAATATAAACTCTTAGAGGACTCATTAAAAACCTAAACTCGAAGTGACTTTCAATTTCAGGTTTCGGCTAAAAAAAAAAAGTAGAATGAATAATGGGATAACTTCTCAAAAGCTTTTTCCTCCTGCCCATTTCCGTCGAACCTCCAACTGAACAGATTTTGATATGAAAAACACTCTTCCTATAATAATACATAGCAAGACGAATATGAGCCATACTCGCACGTAAAACCGCATATTTGTCCTTTCAGATTGAAACAGATTTTAAGGCAAATATTTATTGTTCAACCGAAGACTCATGTTTCATGAGACACTAAGTCATCATCATCTGCATTCTTCACTTTAAGGTGCGACGGAATTATAGAATAATTGGTAAATGCGCCAGGAATCGCAAAGAAATCAATGCTAAGACAAAGCCAAAAGATTGTATAGAAACATTAACTATAATAGCAGCAGGAACGAAAAACTGTTTTTGTTTTATTTTATTGAGTAAAAAATCTTAGGAACGCAAATGTTAATTTTCTTTCTTTTTTTCTTTACAATTTTTTGTATGAGAATGAAATTTTATCAGAATGCAGACTCGAAGCGCTCGCTCTCAGCAGCCATTACTGCTTCGCATCTTTCCAGACAATGTAGCTCACAATGGATATAGAAGGATCTGTCTTGCTTTTCTCACCCGCATATTTTCCTTTTCTTCTTTTTCTTTTTCTTTTGCCAAAGAATAAAAACCTTTCCTGAAATTCCCAACGGTTATCGTCAGTCCTTCAAGCATAGGTTATCTCGCTACCAAAATAACAGATACGTTTGTCCACATAACGAAAAGAAAAGGAAATTAAAAGCCCGAATATGCAAAAGAGCTGGAAAGGCTTTTTCTATGCACACTCCCGAGGTAGCCTCACCCCCGGGGTCGATATACTTGGCTCTTTAAAGATTCTAGCTAACATAACTTGATTTTTGAAATAATTTTTCTCAACTTGCCATTCTCTTATAACACACACATTTATATATATATATATATATATATATATATATATATATATATATATATATATATATATATATATATATATATATATCATATATATATATATATATATATATTATCTTCACATTTACACAATTGCCTGTGCACTGATACATTATTCTTAGCCTGACAGGACCTCATTAAAACTGAATGGTATCTAGCGGTATCATCCAGTTTCAATGAGATCCTATATATATATATATATATATATATATATATATATATATATATATATATATATATATATATATATATATATATATATATATATATATATATTTATATATATATATGGGACCTCAGTTATATATATATCTTGTTATATATATATATATATATATATATATATATATATATATATATATATATATGTGTATGTGTGTGTGTGTGTGTGTGTGAGTGTGTGTGTGTGTACATATATATTTATATCTTTTGCAGCCTCATTTATAAAATTTAATCGAAAGATACATTCTTAATATTTGATTCATAAAGTCTAAAAAGTAACAATATTTTCAGTGGGTATCTTATAGAATATTTGATTATCTACTTGCATATCAGCATTCATATCAGTGTTAGTGAAAGTAAATGTACTACTCTGTAGACGTCAAAATAAATTAAGGAAATGATCTTTGCTGTTTTAATTTCTCACTGATATATCACGTGCACATCAATGGAATATTTGGAAAATACAATGTTTCACTACAGAATCATTACAAATTTGCTACTGTAAAATGAAGCTCCAGATTGGTTTTGTGGACATTTTGGTCATAGCAAATGATTAAGTATTCTTACTCATACCACAAAAGAGCCAAGTAACATGCTTACTTTCGTTAATCTTTTCGTATTAAAGATTCCATCATATTAGCTGTAGATCCTTAGTTCCTGTCATCAGGATGCTGATAATTAACTATTGCAGGGGACTGAATTGTATAAATCCCATTTAGAACTTCTGCTGGCTCATGATCACTAAGAAGACGCTGAATTTCTCCAAGATGTATCGTCACGCTAAACTCACTGATATTGACACTCGAATGTTTATTGAGAGGAAGGTCAGACTTTGCTATTCTGTGATAGTGGTGTCTTTCTTGCTCTGCTTTTCAGGGCAGGTGTTATGATTCCGCTAAATTTCTCCTCTCTTTTCATTCTAGTTTGATTTCACTTATTTCAGTAACAATTTATTGAAATCCTACAATCTACGACTTTTTGGAATAAATACTTTTATTTTACGTGCCATCTAATAGACTATTATCGATCAGTTCATTCGCATATATATATATATATATATATATATATATATATATATATATATATATATATATATATATATATATATATATATATATATATATATATATATATATATATATATATATATGTATATGTTTATTTTATATTAGGGAGTTAGTGACAAGAAACTGAGACCATGGGAAACAGGCACTGGTGACAACGTCATTTCCAGGATGGGCTAATTTTAGTCAGGCCTCTTGAGGAGTTGCTTACGTTCATCACCGGCACCGACGATGAAAGATGTATATATTTTTATAGTGTGTTGATTATTTTATAAATTTTCTTTTCAGTTTCCACTTTTGAGTTTTCATATATGACGGCCTTTGAAAGATTGAAAAGCATTTCACTGAGTTCCAAACTAGACTCTTTTATGATATGTCAGAATTATTCAATTTAGTTTATCATTCATAAACTAAGGGACTAAACGATTCACTAAGCCTAAAATTTTTGATAGTAACGCTTACAGACAACTGGATTAGGAGGGATTATCCTAATAAAAATTTCGACTGTATAGCCATATTTCAGTCAGAATAGACAATCAGTGAAACCAACGACATTTGAATGTATTTTTTGTAAACAACCAAAGCTATTTCTCTCTCTCTCTCTCTCTCTCTCTCTCTCTCTCTCTCTCACACACACACACACACACACACACACACACACACACACACACACACACACACACACATAATAATTGACAAATGGATCACCTTCCAGAACATACAATTGTATGAATGTCTGAGTGAAATGAAGCTGATCTAAATTACTGATCAGCTGGCAAATGATTGGTGTTTTACGTATCATTCATATTTACCAAGAGGCAGAGAAAGAGGTTGGCGGAAGACAGGTGTCCACATTGTAAAACGGACGTAACCAGGAGAGAAAATATGACGATTCCGTCTTGAGCAGTTCATGAAAATTTGACTGAATTTAAAAGAACTCTCTTCCTTATGGTCAACAGGTATCTTGTTCAGCAGACTATAAGTTCTTGGAACGCGAACAATAAAGAAAGACAGGGCAGATCACAATTAAGAAGGAATGAAGGTCAACTTGTTTTAGAGAATATTTCTCTGCGAAATATACGATGATTTGGAAATAGGTATGTGACCAATGAAATTAACTATCATTGTTTAAACGCAGTTTATATAAAATGGCTGAAGAATTCTCGTCTCGTTCTTCAGCCTTCTATTAATCAACATAATTAGTGATAGAGTATAATAATCAACATTTTATTTTATTTCATTTTATCGAGAATAAAAGAAACTACACTAATACAATATGTAGAATCTTCTGGTCACTTTCTACCCAACTACTCTAGGTTCCTCCCGTCTCCAAGTCAACACCATATTTTTTTTGACCCCTATGCATTCCAGGGTCTTGGGTGGTGGGCGCTTTCACAAAATCTTTATCTGACCTCGATAAAGAAAAAACATTTCACAGAATTCAAAGAGTAAGACCAAAAATGTCTCCCATTCACTCCTTAAGTCCGCCTATTTCTCTTAGTGTTAATTTCATGAGAATTCGACTTCTATATTCTTTTCGATGGCCTGTGCTTTTCTTCTGTCATTTCTTAGGCTTTGTTACAGAATGGATGAGTTGAATTCCGAAAAATCTAGTTTAAAAGAAAGACCAAGAGAAAACAGCTAATTTTGATGTTCTTTTTCCTATTCTGAATCCGTGAAATACGACTATTGTACCTGTATAGTAAACCCAGTGGGTTCTAAGTAAACCAAATGGCTGGGGAGAAAATGTCTAAGACCGAAGTCACAGAGGACAGAGCGTCTGAACTGACCATGATCAAAGGAGAAATTTTCTTATTAAAATGAATTGTTAAGAATCGGTAAAGATTTGGCGACCAACATGATTATCTGTTTCTTGTCTTTAATGACATCCATTGTGAGTCTTTTAGACATCCAAAGGAAGAATACTTCGATATAAAGACCTTATTTACACTTGAATTGCCTGAGGTTTGTCAAACATGATTCTGCCTCTGGATAGGTATATCATATTTAACCAGACCACTGAGCTGATTAACAGCTCTCCTAGGCTGGCCCAAAGGATTAGATTTATTTTACGTGGCTAAGAACCAACTGATTGCCTCAGAACGGGGGACCTACATATATATTGTGGAATCCGAACACATTATAATGAGAAATGAATTTCTATCACCAGAAATAAATTCCTCTAATTTTTCATTTTTTGGTCAGAGAGATGAACGATGGGGCAACAGTGTACTTGAGAGTTTCACCTCTCCAATGAAGAAATATATATATATAGAATATATATATATATATATATATATATATATATATATATATATATATATACTGTATATATACACATATTATATATATATATATATATATATATATATATATATATATATATATATATATATATATATATATATATATATATATATATATATATATATATATATATATATTGTTACTGATCACATCAAGACCAAATCCCTGGTCTTTCAAGTGAGTCCAGGGTGTTAGGCAATTTGTCCCCAGTGGTCTTAAAAGAAGTTGAAACCTAAGTACTATGTACCTGAGGGTTTTTTCCTGGGCAGGGTACATTGGGACCAACATACCAGCGAATTTTACACAACTTCTTCACGCCGCAGCGAATGAATTGCTAACATTTCATTCGATTTATCCCTTCACCGTGAGATATGATGAAAATAAACGCATGGGAACGTGTTTAACAATAAGAAATTTGTGATTCACATGGGGACCGAACCCCGGTCTTTTGAGCGAGAGTCTAGAACGTTAGCAATTCTTCCATGTAATTCATATAACAATTTGGGACTTAAGTACTACTTACCTGAGGTTATTCCTGGGCTGTTGCCTATGCCCAACATACCAGTTAATTTTACCAACTTCCTCATATATATATATATATATATATATATATATATATATATATATATATATATATATATATATATATATATATATATATATATATATATATATATATATATATATATATATATATTCATACATACACATGTGTGTGTGTTTCTCCAATCTCTCAGAGAAATAAAACGTTGACATGGTGCGTAAATAAAATAAATCCCCAAAGCTCTGGGTAATTCCAGTAAACCTCTCTAGAACTGAGGATGGAAGAATATTACAGAATAGTTATTTTGCTTTTTGCAGTTGTCAGACTACCATAACTAATGCCATTATACACAGGAGGCCACGGCTGTCGGTTCGATTATCTTCTTTAATGAGCTTTCAAGACTTCATTGGGGAAGAGTCACTTTATCGCCCTCTGGACAATATTAGCACTGTTTTTACTCTCTCACTCTTTTCAACGTTCTATATTTCAGTTCTTGTCTTATGGATTTTACAAGTACTACCGAAACCTTTGTGTGTTGTTTTGGAAGTATCCATGCATTAATTCTTTTGTACCTTTTTATAAATGTTGTATTCAGTAAACAGGAAATTTAGGGTTGTTATAGCATTATATCGGGGCGGCGAGTAACAGGCAGATTCAAGGTATTCTGATTTATTGACACAAAATCTCTTTAGCGCGTAAAAAGTAGCATTTGACATTATGGAAAAACAGAGGACGTCTATATACAGTCAGATGTGTTTTCTCACACCTGAAGAATGGGTTGCAATTCTATATGCAATTTAGGAAGAGATTTCAAATACATATGGCTGGAAAGCTTTCAATGCCTTACATAAATTAGTAACTACAGTTCTGATAAGGACAGGAAGTAACTTCTGAAAAATGAATAAAGATAGTTTGAATCAGGAGCACTGGATCTGTTTCCTGAGAGTACTCGGTGCGTCCTGAAGATTTTGTTTGGAAGCTTGAAGATGCCCTGAGGTCCCGGCGACAGATCGGGACCTCACAGCATAAAGTAACTTTGTAACATTTGATTACTTCTAAAGTACATAAACAAGTATCTGCTTAAACTGTGTTTTCGAAATGTTAACTCTTTAGTTGTTGTGAATTTCTACGCAAGGGGATTGCAGATGCATATCCTTCTCAGCCCACAGCAATTGACAAACTCTCGCGTATCTAAATAATTGTGTAAATATAGGATAAAAGGAGTTTATTTTTTTCTAAAAACAGGTCTAGGATGGTTTCCATCACCTGCGATCTCTCTGTTTGTTTAATGATAAATGAGGTAGATAGACAAGATTTACTGCTTGAAAAGGATAAAGATGCAGAATCATGGAGTCCCAGACGCGTACCTTCTAGGGCTGATTTTTATGCATGTTCATATTTGTATATCTGTAATTTCGTCTAATAGAAATAAATTACTATTGGTAAATAAAATATTATATTATATTATTACTTTTTCTCATCAGTGAAATATCATAATAAAACGTATTTTATTTAATTATCTTTTACCTGAATCAAATACGCTTTTTAATGGGTATTAACAGAAATATTGCTCATTTAATTTTTTTTCATTCTTGAATAGCTTTTGTATTTTGAACTTTTTCTGGGAAAACTAATTAATCATTCTTTTCCAGCGCCACCATTTCCTCTATATTCTTCTTCCATTACCTCCTTTACTCTTCACACGTACAACCAATTACATATTTTCGCCTCACCGCCATTTTATTAACCATTTTTTTTGTGTTTCTTCAATCGATTGCCCGTTTCGTTAAAACAATTCCTTAGCCAAAATTCTTGTTTACTTTTCTGTTCACTTCCGTCTTCCAGAGTAATGTAAACACTCACTGAGAAATTTCAGCAGAATGAGTGTTTGCTTTCCAATATTTCTGAGAAACAGCTTTGCTCTAAGGCTGCAATTACGTAAGCCACGTACTTTGCAACTACACACACACGCACACACACACACTATATATACCTACATACACACACATATCACACACATATATATATATATATATATATATATATATATATATATATATATATATATACATATATATATATATATATATAGAGAGAGAGAGAGAGAGAGAGAGAGAGAGAGAGAGAGAGAGAGAGAGAGAGAGAGAGATACAGAGAGCGAAATGTGTTGCTGGCTTAGATCTCTAACTAATATTCATCTTTATTTAGGTAAACTCTTCTTTGTTTTGTTGATTTTTCTGTTTTTCTCTTTTCTGTCACGTATTGTTTCGTTTCTCTCCTGTTTTACTCTGAATTTCACTTTAATGGTAATATTAATTACTCTTTCATTAAGAACTTTATAATAGATATTACAAGTAAAAAATTATTGAACGAATTTTTTTATGATTAATTGATAACAAATATCTATTACACTAGGACATTTCCTGTACAACCTCTCTCTCTCTCTCTCTCTCTCTCTCTCTCTCTCTCTCTCTCTCACTTGCCCTCTTGTTCTCTAAGCATGTTTATTAAATACAACGACGAAATATCTGCCTGCACACTTTGAAAAAGATGATCTACTTTTCTGAAGATTCTCTCTCTCTCTCTCTTCCTCGGTGAGGGGGCCACAGCTCATGTTCAACATCTACTTTCGCTAACGTCCGCCCTCGTAACCGCAAAAGAAATGAAATGAAAGGGACTTATCCTGAATATCCGTTGATCTAAGCTGTCATTGAGTACCAGTTGTTAGTCGACTGTCGCGAGTAGCAGCTGTTGGGAGAAAGACAGAAAAAGAAGGAAACAACAGGCAATTGATCAGTCCTCCGTCAAAATGGATGCCATCATGTATCTGGGAGCGGAATGAAAATGCTGATGATCCTCCTCTCTCTCTCTCTCTCTCTCTCTCTCTCTCTCTCTTACAAGAGATTCAAATAAGAAATGTCGTCTGCAAATACAGAGCGACAAATGTGGTTGTATTTCCAAGAATGGAAGGCCGAGCAGTAACACAAACAGTAAGACCTCAGGACGTCATCCGAAACTTCAGAAGAGAAAAAAAGAGGAAACGGCAAAACAAAGACAGTTGCGAAATCCGTAATGGGAGCTGGGAGCACATTACAAGATGACAATAGAATGTGGATTAATTAATTATTGTTATTATTATTATTATTATTATTATTATTATTATTATTATTATTATTATTATTAAAGGATTGATAAGGAGAATAGAGCAGGTTCTCGAGCTCTCGTTTTATATGTATTTTAATATTTATTTACACTTACATCATTGTGGATTCTTGCATTATTTCGGTGACTCATGTGATTATGGGATTTTTAGGTTTTGTTATTGTTATCATTATAAATGAGCTGAAATGTATTTGAGCAGGCCTAAAGGACATCAACTATGACTGCAAGACTCTACAAGCAAAAACCCCGTGAACGAACACAAAGAAAACCAAAAGAAACAAACTGTCAAGAAAAGTTAAACCAAAACATTTATTATAACTGGACCAGTGTAAATAGGGTCAGCAGCACCTGGGCGCTTTTGGCAGAATTGAACTCCGTAAGCATCAGAATGAGTACCGTCCAAAGTACACACTTTTTGGTGGATATACTGGACAGTGTTATCAGAGCAACATAACAGAAACTCCATTTTTCTTCACATTTTGCTTTTTCCTACTCTTTCTGCCTACTTTTTCAGTATGCTTCAACCTTTTTATGCTTCTACAAATGCTGTGTTTTTTCTCCAGTTCTTCCTTTTTAAGTTATTTTCTTATTTTCTATATCACTTTATTTTGCTGGTTAACCACTCCAACTCCCTATTTGCACTGTCTTCAACAAGAGCCGGAAGTGCCTGGTGCTTGAATGGCAATCTAAATTTCAAAGTCCAAACAACTCCGCAGAAAATATCAAAGATCCTCAACTTTAGAACGCAGGAATATTGCTCAAGCCAGAGGAGCCGAGCTCCGTTCCACGAGGTGCTTTGGGCGATATCTTTTACAACCCCGGTGCCCTGTTGATCTAAGCACTGAATTAGGCACCTGATGGTTTTGTTGAGAGGCGGGTCACAACTAGGGTGCAGAAGGGCATGAGGTTCGCTCGGGTGTCCCAAAAAACAAGCCGAGACAGGAAGGTTGCCGCCTAATTAAGCTTTTAATAGTACTATGAAATGCGGCTCAAAATCGAAATTTTATTATGAGATTTAAGTTTTATTAGATCACAAATCGTAAAATATTAACAATTCGGCAGCAAGAGGAAAATATGACCAAAACTTTACAAGCAGAAATGTTGATATTTGAATAACCTTAGCCCACTGCAAAATGAATTCAGGAGTGAAAATAAACTTTTGCACAAATAAATGATGTATGACAATGCACAACAGCGTGCTATGGAGGAACATAGAGCATACAGGAAAATATAATTATAGTGCTCTCAGGGGGATGTTACCAAAGTCTGTTTTACCAACCGGAAAGTTTTACATTTGTGTAATTTGTAACAGCACGTTTGTTTATTGGAGGTTAATTATATGTGGAAATGCAGCTTATAAAACTGGAATTTCTCGCACTCTACCAAAAATCAGTGAGTCGGATTCCTATGGTTACTAGAACAAAACTTCAAGCAAAATGCAACGCATTAATACCCTAAAGCAATTTTCCTTGTATTTTACTAATGTACTTACATTTTGTATATATCTATGTTAATTTGTTAATTTATATTTTCTTTTCTGACAAATAAACTCTTCTTTCTGTATTTCCTATTACCTTCTGTTATTCCATTCAAATACACACCATTTCTTTGGAGGCTTGAATTTTAAGTGAATGGCCCCTGTGGGCTTCTTTCATGTGAATAGAGTTCATCTTCCAAATGATAATGTTTATAATGATAATGGGAGTGTGAGGATTTATTTTTGAAGGAAAAAATAAAAATTAGAGTTTGGAAAGGTTCTAAATTAATAATTACTGGGAGTATCTGTTCCTTTGCATTGCCAGAAAGGCTATAGAAGAGAATTACAGGCATTCAATCGCTAATCATAGCTAAGACTGAATATGATAACCAAGAGCATTTTTGAGGTATTTATTCATATGACAATTGAAAGGTAGAAAAGTAATATATATATATTCATATATATATATATATATATATATATATATATATATATATATATATATATATATATATATATACATACATATATATACTGTGTATATATATATATATATATATATATATATATATATATATATATATATATATATATATATATATATATATATATATATTCGAGTCATTACTATGGTCTTCCAACTGTATCTTTTAATCAATAACCTTATCCTAATAATAATATTATTTTAAATTAATCACTTGGTTTGCAAAAATTTATGCAAATTATTCAGCTTCCATACTTCAGCAGTAAAGTCTCTTACCCATTTTAACAACCACCCAACAACACAGACAGAGACCAGCAGAAAATAAATTGTAGCAAAGCGGCCCCAAAAATAATTATAAATTAACTAAATAATTAAATACCCTGCCGAGGGGGACAGCAGTTATCACCCCCAGCTGTTGTCCCAGAATGTGAAATCATCTATCTATCTGTATCTAAGTCTTAGATAAGTAGATGACATTTTACATTCTGGGTCAATGTCTGAGGAGATTTCAGATTTTTTTATTTTTAAGATACTAAATTCGCCAGTTCCGCCCCTAAAATATGAAACAGAATGTAAAAAGACGGAAAATTACCTTTCCTAGATGTACAGTATTAATCATAAGAGAAGATAATAGATACTCCTTCACAGTATGTAAAAAGCCTACTTTCGCTGTTTCTTATATTCATTTTCTAAGCTACCATGACGTCCCCGTAAAGATCATGGTTTGCTGCCATCTGTTTCCCAGAAGGCTTAGGACAATATGTTCACACGGGTGCCCAGAAAAAGAATTCGATGCGATCCGTCAACATCTAACGCAACTGCTTTACCCACCATACGTTATCGAGAAGACTATTAACAAAGCGAACAAAATATACTACAGATGTTCCACAAACAACAAACAAATAGATTTTAATGACAAAATAAAACTTTCCTCACGACGAGAACAGGGAAAATGTAACCGAACACCTCAGATCTAACAATCCATTTATTTTTAATTAACGTAAATTTAAGCATTTTGAGCAGACCATTAAAGTTTCTTAAATAAAAATGAAAGATGCAATGCAGTAACTGTAACAGATAGTTACGTTGGGGGTTACAGAGTAGATCCTATATGCTTCAGAGAGTCTGGGGATTATCATACAGACCAGGATAAAGACCATACCATAAACTGGATTGGGGCCGAGCTGGTTTTCAAAAGTAGCTGTCTGTACGGAAGGGAGAATTCTGGAATCTTCTGTCATCTGTCAAAACAACAATATAAACCTGTCATGAGGACACTGGAAATTTGAAGTCACCGACGAGTTAGTCTTCCGGACTCTTCAACCAGGCATTCAGAGAACAGGTGCTCCGACGAGATAACCAGGCCTAAAACGTCATCTACAGACTCGACGCAGACGCATATGGATTCTGACATCGAGGCCCAGTGAAAACACAAGGGAGTGGCTGCAACCTGAAAGCATTTTCCAGCCATCCCTTATTCTTATGTTATCAGACGCAAAACAGCCAGTTCTTTTGATAATTCAATGCAAAGAATCCTTTGTGTTGGCATTGCATTTTATAATTATTATTATCTCTACAAGGAATATAACAGCAAATCCAAAGAAGGACATGGGCATTGCAACAGAACCTGAACTGAAGACAAAGGGTAGTAGAATATATATATATATATATATATATATATATATATATATATATATATATATATATATATATATATATATATATATATATATATATATATATATATATATATATATATATATATATATATATATATATATATATATATATATGTGTGTGTGTGTGTGTGTGTATATATATATATATATATATATATATATATATATATATATATATATATATATATATATATATATATATATATATATATATATATATAAAATAAATATAATATAATATTGTACAAAAATTCAGTGATTTTTTTGCCGAAATAACGATGAATTTAAAATTCTTAAATTTTTAAAATACATTTGTAAATGCTTCCCAACGAAATGACAACAGAATATTACAAATTAAAGTTCCCAAAAGTTATAGTTTATTTGTACTACATTGTTCTTTCTTTTGTAGGGCTGTTTTATCAAATTATCGTATTATACGGATGTTTTATGTAATTTCTTAATTTTATTTTACGTTGTTTGAGAAAATAAAATAACTTGTAGCCAGGAGAAATGTGTTGTATGCAACAATAACTCGTACGGATATCATTCACGAAGGTTTTTAATATTTTCAAGAGTAGAAAAGAATTTTCGCAAAATGAAATGATAAAACAAAACCTGTGCACGACACAGCCGCCATTCATACAAATGATTCCGACAAAGCGCTATTTGCAGGAGTCAGTGGTTCGCAGTACGCTACGCCTTTTGAATTTTTCAAATATTATCGATATTATTATAATAACTATTATTCAAATTTCCAAATCTTCCTACAAACCATCCTAAATGACCATTGGCTTGTTAGCGCAAAGTAGTACGAATTGAAGCGTTCAAGAAATATGAGAAAAGAGACAAGGAAGAACGGAATAACAAGTAGGATCAAGTAAAAACAACGAAAGGGAAACAGAAAAACTTTTGCATGCAAGAACAGTAAAGCAAATCATGAAAGTGAAGGTCTTATCATAGTATCATGAGAGCATTGTTGCAGACCTTTTCAGTATTCTGAGGTCACTTCAATACTTCAAACATGAAGACCATTATACAGTTTCGATTTCATGGGCCTGTCAGTCAGATCTCTGAGACTGCGCAGAGTGGTCGTTTGGCAGTTCCAGAGATCATGTGTGCTGATGGAGTGCAGCAAGCGAGCAGCTTCATAGCTCGGGGTCTAAGCTTTAGCAGCTAGTTTATATGTTTTCAGTTTTTCTCGTAATATTTCCATTACGATATTTTCCATATATACACTTTTACCCTATATGTAATGACTAAACAATTGTTATAAAAATTAGTTCAGCATTTCTGTCAGCTGCATGGTGTATTAATCCGTCTTTGTAGAAAACATTAAAGATAATGCTGTTTATTCGTCAGAATAAAAAGAGATTGGTCCTTTTTGATGATCGCGAGAAACAGTAATGATGTCATTTCAAGCATAGTCCATTAGATTTTCAGTTTTATGTAATGATAGTATGGCATATCCTTCAAATATCATTGCGCCTCTATGCACCTAGGAAATAAATTATTTCCCTGGTAGGCAGGGAAGAGTGGTAGTGCAGTCTAGCGACCTCATCTGAAGATAGTGCAGGATGATAAGTTACCAATTTAGTTTAGCAGACCACTGATTTGAAGATCTAGGGTGGAAGGAAACTTATTTTTAAGGATAAAGACCAAGTTACCATCTACCTACAGTTTATTTAACCAGACCACTGAGCTAATTAACAGAAATAAATTCCTCTAAGGGCTGGCCGGAGGCGATCAGGCCTATCAGGAGTAGACTTATTTTACGAGGAACTCTTTAAGTGGGTGGCTAAAAACCAATTGGTTACCCAGCAACGGATATGTAATATAGTAATGCCTATATTATTATATATATAAATTAATTTCATCACAGGTGAAAAATAAATTCCTCTAACTTTATTTCCAAGCCATTGACGAAGGCTGGTGTGAGACTCGAATATATACTACAAGCAGTAGTGACGAACATACACAACCGTTCTACCATACTCATCCAACGAGGCCTTTAAAACTCATTTTAAAAATCACAATAGACTCTCAGGGGACTGGATAAACAGATGAGACCTTGGATAAGTTTTTTAACATTACTACCCTCGTATATATGATAATCCTATTTTATACAGACTACATATAAATTTATACAAATTTCTTTATATATAGGATCAATTTATATATACTATATTCATATTATGGTTAATGTCGCATTTAATATATACAACAATGAAAATATATATATCCCAGATATATAAAGGGTGTGTGTAAGTGTGGAAAGCACTGGAAAAAGAATTGAACAACATAAGAAATGTGTGAGATATGCACAAGGAACAGTGGTATATTTGTACATGTTAGTGAGAACAATCATGCTATCAACTGGGAATAGGATTGTATATTCTAATAATGCACTAGAAAGGAACATCATTGAATCTAGCTTTATAAAAGAAAGTTACAACCATAATATGAATATCATGACTTCTCACACTCTGTATAAACTTGTCAATCCTTGAGAATATCAAAAGAAATAGCAATTTTTTAAACTTTAATGTGGATAAATGAATCAGAAAATAGGATTATCATATATATATAAATATATATATATATATATATTATGTTATATATATATGCCTCCATGACATGTGTATAGTGTGGATACTGTGTACTTGTGGTCTGCATGGCACTTGTCACTTTATTCACTTTCAAAGCTCGACAAATTCAGCTTTTAAATCAACGGACATTACGGTATATGGATCGTTGCCTCACATATTACGGAAGCTTATTATAGATGTGTGGGTGTATACACACACACAGACATACAACACATGTTATATTATATATATATTTATATATATATATTTATATATACTTATATATATATATATATATATATATATATATATATATGTATAAAATGTATATGTGTACCCGTTTATTATATTATATACTGTGTATGTATGTATGTTGCCTACATATTTCGACATATATATATTATTATCACGATTATATATATTTATATATCGGAATATATTATTATAAAAAGCGTAATTTTTGCATGAAATTCCAGTACGAATATTTAACAGGTAATTGCTGTTGACGTCAATCGGGATGAGCAGTTATAAGCGACATTGAAATGAAAATCAATTGAATTTGTATTGTATAAAACAATTTCGGTCGTTCCTCCGCTTATCGGCATTTTGGCTGAAAAGGTCCTTTATATATTCCATCCTAGTTTGCACAGCCAGATTATTCAGAGTATTTAAAAATTGCTGAGTTTTGAGCATACATTTTATATTTTTACACTTATCAATGGAGAAAAGTAACTTATTCCATAGTTTATATATATATATAATGAGCATATTTTATATATATAGAAAAGTAAACTTGATATATATATATATATATATATATATATATATATATATATATATATATATATATATATATATATATATATATATATATATGCGTGTTTGTGTGTTTTTAAATATATACTTGGATTTAGATAGCCTTTAATGATCTCTTAGCTTCTCTATTTCTTCACACTTTATGGATACCCTTGTTCCGACGAAACCTTGACTCCGAAGAGGAGGCCAAATGAAGAAACGGCAACTTCCGGTGAGGAGAATCGAACTCGCGCACATTAGTTTGGGCGAGGCTGAGCTAAAACTCCATTCAAAGCCTGAAGAAAGCTTGAGTTAAGAAAAGTTCATTTTGACCATTACAAGTACACATGTATCTAGTGAAAGTGACCAGCATTATGCGCGAGGTTGTGTTTGGTTGTATGGTTGTATTTATTAACTGATAATTGGCTTATTTTCCTGCAATAATTTCATTACTTGAGCCTGTGTTTGCTTTCGTGCCAAATACTGGGATCTCGATAACCTTCTATCTTCAGTATCAGTATGTAAATGAAGAGTTAAAGGAATGGGAAAAAGATTTCAGGGGGCTCTCTCTCTCTCTCTCTCTCTCTCTCTCTCTCTCTCTCTCTCTCTCTCTGTTGTTATTGAGATATGTGTACCTCCTTGGTTAAATACGACTGGTCCTGAAATGATTCCATCTGTCGCTTTCGGGACTCTTATAATCTGCCTTACTTTCTCAATACCCTTATGTGTTCTGAGGCGACTGGGACACGGGGTTAAAAATCTTGGACGTCTTCGGAATTCCCCTGCAAAGCTCATCGCGTTCGATACAATTATTGAATGAGAGCCGACCTGACGGTTGGTGCACGATACGTTAATCAGGAAAAATGAAATCTCTAACTCTTGAGGTAAAAGACGTTAATCGATACAGGCACGTTTTATATTCATTTCCTGGGTTAAATTCAGCAACTTGTAGATCTCGGTGATAAGAATTAAAACTATTTAGCTCCGTTATGTTTTTTCTTTCATGCAAGGTTTTCTTATACAGTTATATCGAAGAGGAAGGAAAATAATGGGCAGGCTGAACGCCTCTTGAAGGAGCAAAGTTGTAAGAGTCAGGGAAACGCCCGCCGGAGAAAAGGACCTCCAAAACTTGGAAGTGGTGGAAAATAATAGTTACCGAACCGAACATACAAAGTACGCAGATAATGATATTTGGAAATTACACGAAAGTATTGATGGGAATGTTTTCATTATTTTTTAATATAATTCAGATTGGGCTCTAGTGTACGTGCTTAAAGTACTTCCTGCTCTGCTATGGTTTAATAGTCATGTCTGCTTTAAGAATAAGCTAAAGCAATTCTTCCAAAAGCTCCCATAGTATTCTGTTCATTTTATTTCTAAAGATAAAGAAAGGATATTATGAATTAGACACAATGACCATAAATTAAAGTAAAAGTTGTATTCGGTGTAGTCACCTGTCTTAAAGGAAAATAATAATTTGCCCTTTGTGTATCTAGAAAGTAGTCAAATATTGAAGCAAAAGATTTTCGGTAAGGAAACTTGAATTTCGACGAAAAAATTTAGGTTCCAATAAGCATATTTTATAAATAAATAAAAAAGAAATCTTCCACAGATTTGGTGGCCCACAACTGAAGAAATATATAAAAAAATTGCCAATAAAGTAAGAAATGAATGAAAATCTAGCCGATGAAAATAGACTTGTAAGTACTAATATGTAAGTCAGATCGTCAAAGAGAATGTACGACCTCTGGAATTGGCAGTGTGGTGGATAATGCGACATCTTAACTTTGATGGTCAAAATGAATTAGGGGAATGAATGATGAAAAAATGTGGTACCAAAACCTACTATTTTAGGTTCAGGTCTATAAACGTAGTGACACCGGACGGTGAGGCCTATATGAAGATAAAATGGTCAAGAGAGAGAGAGAGAGAGAGAGAGAATAGAATAACAAAGGTCATGTACTCACTAGTTAACACTGTAAAGACCGAATAGGACACAACTCTAATGAAATGAGAGAGAGAGAGAGAGAGAGAGAGAGAGAGAGAGAGAGAGAGAGAGAGAGAGAGAGAGAGAGACTGAAAGTATCTTCGTAATTCTAAGTAATCGCTTCCCATTCGCCCGAAACAAATCCGTTATTAATGGAAATAGTTCAGTCACAACTCCTGTAGAAGCCAATAACTTAACGAGGAGATCCGAGATCAAAGTCTTCGACGGAAGTGGAGATGTAAGTCAATAAATTCTGAGAGGATTCAAACGTCACAAGACGGGACTTGAGAGACAAGATCAAAACCTGACTATTTTTGAGCTGATAACTTCTGATTGCGGAAAGAGTAGTAAGTGGGTATATATTGTTTATGATGTATAATATAAAGTTGTATAAGTATCTCTTAATTCTTGCGTACCTTTCTTTTTCGTTTTCTTTATAGATTTATTCATTTGTCTGTGCATGTCCAAATTTACCTTTGAGACACTGAAAATATTTCTTAATTTTTTAATTAGTTAATGATTTATTTATTTATCTGTTCATCTCTCGCTTGTGTTTTGTCTTTTAATTTTCCAATACATCATGTATGTTATAATCTTGGAATTCCTTTCCTTTGCAAAAAGACTAGTTTTCCTTTGTAAACGAGCTCAAGACAAGCGGAAACGTCTTGTTATAGTTCGATTTCCTATGATTTGCTGATGTAGTCATAACAGAGTTATCGTCGATGTAGCCATTCATTCATTCATTCATAATCAGTCACGTTCTCTGTTTCACACAACCTATAGCAACAACTACACAGTAAAAATTGTGATAAAAGACTAAAGTGAATAGATTGCCGATTGATGCCAGATGGCATCAATTACTGGCCCAGTTTTCATCGATTACTTCAGCGAGTTTGAAATATGCTATGCCTTGAAGAATGCTGATCGTATTCACGTTTCTTCAAGCTCGTGGCAGAGGACATTTCCACGAAAATGAATACCGGTGCCATCAGGTACATGGTACCTGGTTCCTGTGGCAACACTATCACAAAATACCAAACAAACACCAATGCGTTCCATATCACAAGGAATAGGAGATGAATCTGGTCTGTTTGTTATTAGTAAGCTTTTCTACATGTATCGTCAAACCATGGCCGGTCATTTGTCCTAAATTTGATGACCTTTTTAGGGACATACCTTATAAAATAGCCATCAGCATTTCATTTAACTTCTTGACATCAGGATCTAATACAGCATCTGAAATATTAAGTTCCTAACAAGCTTCAATAATAGGACCCAAATTGGCTCTAGGTTTCAGTCAGACCGTTTTCCCAATGGTGGCATTAGGAATATACTGATTGATAGATATGTCCATCTCAGTGGTTAGTGATCTTGGACTTCACAATAGCTGAACATCTAATATGATCTAACCATTACTAGAAATATGAGTGGGTTCCTCAATTAACTGGGCAAAATCGGAGGATACACAGAACTCAAGAGCAGACCAGCCATCCTTTCCAAAAGACAGTCACTTATGGAATCGTCGACATTTTTGTAAACAGCAAATACGTAAACATTGTAGAACTTGCTGAAAATTTTAAAACAAAGAACTTCATGGTAACGACACTCCAAATTTTTCCGATGATAAATAGGTCGTCCAGACATAGTGTATACAGCCATACCTTGCGCATGTGGGATGCTTCGACGATAAATAAAGTCAGGGCCATCAAAACGCGGGATTAAAAGCTCAACCTTTGACTTCTTACTACTTACAAGCATCTAAGATAAAAACCTCATATCGTAGTTACAAGCACATCTCTGGAGATCAAGAAAATTTTACCTTAAGCCCCGAATGTTTGAGTAAAGTACTCTGTAATTTTTCATACTGTAATAAGTAACAGGCCCAGAGTTCAGCTTAATGTCTGACGAAAGCATTAAAAGTAACAACAAAAATCATTAACAAAACTAATAAAAGGACTCATAACAAAAGTAATACTGTAAAAATCAACAGAACAATAAACAACAGTACCATTAACAACAACAACAGTATTTACAATATTTACTAAAACTCTGCTGAAAGTATAGATAAACGTGACCATAGGTCACTGAAAAAAGCACCGATGCACCTGGTCGATAAGGTGGAGCAGGCACACCTTGAAAGACAAATAAGAAATCCGCCAGGCTTGCTACAGCAACGGGAGGAGGACAGTTAGGATGGATTTAGAAATTATAAAATTCCCGAAAGGAAAAACCTGTCCTACACGCTTTTAGAGAAAAACAGGAAAGTGAACATAAAAGATGAAAAATGCCTTATGGTACCTTCAGGCAATGGAACTCAAACCCAATACCATGGAATGCCACGGTACAATAGTTATGGCACAGTCCAAGGTTGGAGAACAAGGTTTGTATTTAGAGTAGCCCTCTTAGAACGGTTGCCTACCAAGGCTAACGGAAGTCCCTTGTACCCACTGGTTTGATTTCGGACTGTCCTTTCCCTATAAGAGTTGCCTGCCAAGGCTAGAGTCTCTTCTACTGTAACTCGTGTAGGCACGGACGTCACACCCTGAAGTGAATGTTGCTTAGAAAAGCCACATGAACCCACTGTCCTATAATATAACTTATATTTCAAGAGATGATTTTAGTACAACAGGCCAAACAACAAATCCTCACGAACTGCCTATGCTTGAGTCGTGGTTTATTAAACAACAAGTCCCCTGGTTAAATGCCCAGACCTCCTCTACTCAGCTTTACCCGAGTTAATTTCCTCTTGGAGCATTCTC
>NC_089786.1:33267346-33282346 GCF_040412425.1 Macrobrachium rosenbergii
TTACACTTACTAGGGTAAACATTTTGTCGCCGATACATGCCGATTCGTTTTGTTCACGAATTATATGAAAGTGAGGCTAATTTAAATATCACACAATTAAGATATAGGTGAAGTACCCTGATAATATTTTGTAGTAACATGAAGAACGGGTTGTATAAGTACAATAACGAAATCTGGGAAGTATAACCTCAGATCTCTCATAACGGTAGCTATTTATTTGTGAGGAATGCAAGCTTATTTACTGAGGTAATCCCAGATAAGAGACAAAATAACCAAGAAAATCTCTCTCATGTGACGAATTCTCATGGCGATTTCCCTGCCTTTGTTGGCTGAGCGGATTTGATCGGACCTCATCCTTGTACCTGAGAGGAAGCTGATTAGGATCCTGCGAGGACTGAAGAAAATAATAGGGCGGGAGGGTGTGAAGAGAATTTCGTCTAATTTACACAATTCTGAGATTGGAATGTATTTATGCGTGTCCCTCTGTCATAATTGTCCGGTTAGTGACTCTTCTTTTTATTTCATGGCGAATTTTAGGAATTCTCATCCCATTTCTGTATTCTTTTTTTTTTCTTCCAGCCTTTCATCCCTCGAAGAAGCAGGAATATGGCTTCCGTAGGAATTGAACCTCTCCTTACTGTACTCCTCGCTCCATGTTCGAGTTTTCTCCGCCTGGCTACTTTGTGGCATTTGCTTTCCAGCTTTATTGGCATTGCGTTCGCCAAGTCTCTCCTCGCCTTTGCTTTTTAGAAATAGACCAGCGAACTCCAGGTCTCACTAGTCTGAAAAGGAAACTTTTGTGCAGTTTTCTGAAAAGGAAACTATTGTGCCAGCTTTGTCTGTCCATCCACACTTTTTCTGTCTGCGCTTTTTCTGTCCGCACTTTTTTTGTCCACACTTTTTCTGTACGCACTTTCTCTGTCCGCACTTTTCCTGTAGGTCCTCAGATAAAAACTACTGAGATAAGGCTGCAAGGCAAATTGGCATGTTGATCATCTACCTTCCAGTCATCAAACATACCAAATTACAGCCCACTGCCTCCTCAGTAGTTTTTATTTTATTTAAGGTTGTTTGCCACAGTCGTCCGTCTGGCAATGATATAGGCCAGGCCACCACAGGGCCATGGTTAAAGTTACATGGCCGCGGCTCATACGGCATTATACCTAGTCCGCCGAAAGATAGATCTATTTCCGCTTGCCTTGATTATACGATGTACGAAAACTCGATTGCGCTGCCGAGGAAAAATTCGGCGCATTTTTTATTTGTTCAATTACCAAATGACATCAGCCATTAATTCGTCGGAAATACAGTACAATATGTCCATCATAATTTGTAATATCTATCCTTTAATCTTCAAGTAGCATAACTTCAAAATTCTCTGAAAGCGTCCCATAAAATTCAAAGAATAGGGAAATCGAAAATTTAACCTAATTACACCAGTTAGAATCTGACCCAAGAAGATTACGAATCTTTTCTATTGGCCATAAAGTTGTCCAAGAGAAATATATTCAGTGCCTAATTTCCCTGG
Source organism: Macrobrachium rosenbergii (assembly GCF_040412425.1). Classification (NCBI taxonomy): domain Eukaryota; kingdom Metazoa; phylum Arthropoda; class Malacostraca; order Decapoda; family Palaemonidae; genus Macrobrachium; species Macrobrachium rosenbergii. Next base: position 33,268,875 of record NC_089786.1, read on the forward strand.
TTTATACCTGAAATCAGAATTTTCTCGTTCTGAGGTCTCCCTTTTCAATTGAATGCTTGGGTTACTTTTAAAAATATAGCTTCAGCGGTCATCATGTGTGTATATGGCAAGTAAGTTTATCCACTTTTATTCAAAACTTCCATTTTTGTACATAATTTTCATTTATTTTGAACAAGGGTGCTATTCAGCTGTTTTGGAGGTGAAATCTGCAGGAATTAAACCAAAGAAGATATTCAGCCAGAGAAAATTCATTCCTCTTTCTTCTGGGCTGCAAGCCATTTGCAATAATAGAAACCACACTTACCCTTCGCGCATAATGTTCTTATGCACAACAATGCCTTCTGTCTATTTCATGCATAAAACACATATGTATCACACGGTGCACTTCGCCACTGCAACAAGTGTTACTTTTGTACCTTCAGTTTGAAGCTAAACTGATTTCTGCATTTTCTTCAAGATCACTCACTTTGGTCCCTTACAAATTAGCTCTCCAACTTCTTTAAATTTCCCACTTTCTCAAAGTTCCAACGCATTTTGAGACAAACCCTGCGGAGTCAGAAATGTAACTCGATGTTCTGGTAAACGATTTCAGTAATATTGATAAAGATAAGATTTCATTGACAAGTTTGTCCAAATCTCCCATGTTCCCTAATATATTTTCAGATAATTTCTATTATTTGAAAGCATGCTTCATTACGATTTTTTTTTCTCCTCAGGAAACATTCTGTGAGGTAATCTGATAGCCCCCAGGGCAAACCACCTATGAATGTACGAGAATGAAGCTGTCGCGCCGTCAAAGTTTCAGAACTTGCCTCAAGAGAATTCTATGACATGAATTAAATCACACCATGGAGGCTGATCTCTTCCCTGACCCAACCATCAACCCCAAACCCCTTCAACACCAGTTTTCGTGGAGCCATATGGAAGGTAATGCAAACACATGGCAGTGTAATTAGAGTGCTAAAATATGTCCTCAACAAAGAAAAGAAAGAGAAAGAACTTCATGGAAAAGAGGTTTCAAAGCAGTATCACCAGGTTGACCTTTTAAGTCTTATGAGATTATGATGAGAGAGCGTAGGGCGACCCGGATGAGCATTGCTTTATTATCATTGCGTCTTCAATAGAGGAAATGAGAAGTATCTGTTTGTGAGATGTGAAGATCAACACAATTCTCTCTCTCTCTGTCTCTCTCTCTCTCTCTCTCATATCCCGACATTTTAGAATTATAAAATTTGCTGAAAGGTCATTGATTCATAGATGAGTTTAAGATTTTAAATAAATCGTCCAATATATTTCCAGGAAAATGATGTTATACATTTACAGAGGAAAATATTATTTAGGCTGAAACAGTAGAAAAAAGAAAATGATGAGATGCTAAGGCTATGTGGCATAAAAGTTCAGTCAACCATTATCACACAATTACGGCGTCACTAGATAACGACTTGCGAGACTGGATGAGGTAATTTTATTTTGTAACCATTAATGCGTGAGCCATAAAGTGTTGAGGTTATATGGTAATCCCAGTTTCATATGAAAAAACATCTGGCCTAACATTGTGAAGGTGTCGTGGTAATATGACCCTCAGCATTGTCTAATAATGTTGAGAGAACCTATCATGTAAAGTCGGTAAAAACTCACCATGGAAATATTACAATTTGCAAGATTTGGATATTTGAGGTTTTCAAAATTGGGGAGCACTTCATTTATTTTTAGTTTTCTTTTTTGTTTCCCCTTGCTTCCTTTTTCGAGTTAAATCTTTTTCTTTTCACAATCCATATAATACTCAACATTCAAAATCCATCTTTTTAACAATCATATTGATTTTTTTTATCTATTTCCTAAATAATTCGTCAAACTGAAATTCACACATAAGTTGGAGAGATATTTTACCTTTAATTCTTTTCTGCTCCTTTAAATCTATTCACCATACCATTACGGAGGCCCTTTTTTTTTTTTTTTTTTTTTTTTTTTTACATGAGGCTATTTTTGAAATGCAACCAAGTACCAAGCAGCTGAGTTGAAAAAAGTAGGTGACTATTTAGTTCAGGTTTCAAGTTGTTGGGCTCAGTGCTGTGCATTTAGAACAAGAGATAATCGTTTTTTTTTTTTAGTAGCGGTTTTTGCTTGTCTCTTTCCTCTTCCTTTCGTTGTGGCCTTTTCTGTTCAGTTCCACTTTACAGCTGATAGCTCCTGGTCTTTATTTTTCCTTCGTTTCATTTGATTTCCTTTCACACCTAAGAAAATTTTTACAGGTAACCCATGCAAGCTGCTAGCCAGATTTTGCAAGTAAACATGAGTTTCTTTGGATGTTGAGCAATATGACATGTGCGTGAAGGGTTTTGAATAAGACAATTATTTTTCGTCATCAAATAACTAATGTTGAAGTGTCACTCCAATGATAGGAAAATGGAAAAAATTAATTTATTTGTCTAAAAATATGAAAGCCGACAAATATATCGTGAGATAATGTAATGATATCTGAAAACTACTTTTATAATAAGAACAGTGGTCTGAAAAAATCCGAAAACTATGATTTAAAGTGACGCAATTGTATAAGAATAGACGAGACATGTTACAACTACTTTTGAACCAGAATCATACCTTGCAGTTTAGTCTTGATCCTTAGTCATGATTTAACAGTTAACTGGTCTTTGAGAATTAAAAAATGAAAGCTATGAGGCTATATAAAAAGCACTGAAAAGTAAACAGCGCCAATAATTAGTCACTTAATAGGGTGAAATGACTTGCGCAGAAAATGCTTAATTAAGGGACCAAGTAAAAATTTTTTCTTGAATGTGCAAACGTTTAATGACCGAAAATTATTGTTTTTTTATTTTAACCTGAATAAACTGACAATCTTAAGACTGAGTAAGAATCGGAAATTATTAAACACTGAAAACCGCGTATTTCGAGTTTCACAGAAATTACGGAACGAATTAAATTCATAAAACTGGAAAAATGAAAACTAATCTTTAATTGCTTGCGGCTACAAGAACCATTACTGAAAATCCATAAAATGCATTAAAACTGATACATAATGGTAACGTGGCAATCAGGAAATAATAACAAATTTTAGGAATACAGATCACTAAATGCAAATGTAGGAAGGTACAAAGTCGACACAAAGTATGAATTAGTTAGTTGCTGTCACATTCGGTTCGCTAAACGTCAAGTGATAATCATGCGAAGTTGAGCAACACTGGTTTGACAACCAGAGAAAAGCGAGCAGGATCCGTGACAAGTTTTCAACCTCTGATTTCTCGCTGTTATAACTGAAAACATCAGTCTGCCTCATCCTGATCCTTGCTCTCTTGACACCCTATTCCTCCTCCCTTTTCAGAAGCATTGTTTCTTTTTTGTCTCGGCATTCCACTGTGAGGTAATTCACTAAACTTGAAAGGTGAATCATCAGTTTAGTTTAATTGATAATAGGCTTATCCGTTCACTACTTGTTTTTAAGCTTAACATTATGAATCGTAGTTACGTGGATGCAATATGATATTAGCTCATTGAAATAATAGGTCCGAATTTGAAAGGCCTGTGGTTTAATAAACAAAGCTGATAATCAGCGGGAGAGTGGGGTCAGAAGGGATAAACAACTCCTCTCTAGAAAGAACTCACTCCCCCTTCACAACTGTGCCTTCTGCAGGGAAAGCACAAAGGCAAAACCATTTTCAGACAAATGAACCATAAAAGAAGGTACAAAGTGGCCAAAGAATATCAAAATTGCAAAAAAACAAAGAGATAATAAAACTGAATATGCGGTCACGAACTAAAACCATTTAACCGTAAGAGATACAGAAATTCTTACAAAATAAACACATTTATAAAACAACTTTTTTTTTATAATTATCAAGGCACCATTATTAAAGCATTTCAAACAAACCAAGACTTGAATTTACAAACTTCCATTATTTGACTTGATAAAGATTCAATGATATACCTTTTAACTGTGTCTTTACACGAGACTAAAAGATCTTAAGTTAACATCTTAGTCTCTCAAATGCTGAATAACTTCAATGTTGTTCTTACAGAATATTGGAGCTGTTTGATTCATTGTGAATTTGACCAGCCGGTTAAAAGGTAGTCCCAGTGTGTAGTGAATTCTATACATTAAACGGTATATGTAGCTCGATATGTGTGTGTGTGTGTGTGCGTGTGTATGCAGGTAGCATCTCTATCCTCGTCTTGGTACAGTATCCATGAATATTGCTACAGATACTTTACTTCTGAACTCATCATTTGATGCTGATAAAACGTTTTGTGTGTGTGTGTGTGGTATGTGTGATTAGTAACCCGATTCCTCTCTTCCTTTTATTCTTGTGCAAATTTCTTTGTTGGCAATAACTCATGTCAAAGTTTTCTCGTTGTTAAGATGCAAATCATAACTGTGTGTAGTTTTAGTATCGTTTCCCCTACGAATAACTGAGCTAAGATCTTTCTTATTTCCATATCACCACTGGCTGCGAACTTCTGTTTTCTCATCGTTATCGCCTGATGAAGGCTTCGTCAATCTGTGCTTATACACTCCTTCTCATATAGGTAATTCTAGGGCAATGCAGACTCTGAAGATATTGCATTTTTACGTTGTAGCTAAAACTATTTTTAGTAATATAAGTCTCTATCTCATCTAGATTCACGATCTTCGACTGCTACATAATAATATATTTAATTTTATAGTGATTATTCTGTTTCATCTCGTGGCTTTGGTTAAAATTATATATATGAAAGTTCATTCATCATAAATTCGTTTAATCATTTTCAGAACTAAAAATTTTTTAAAGATTCAGATCTTGCGTTCTTGCTGCAAGGATTTAGATTTTTCTGTTTCCATTTCTCACATCTTTCCTAATGGTTCACACTTTTTCGTCTTCATTAAAGGTGTGTTATTCTTGAACATTGTTCTTCAATTGATGCATTAAAATGAATGTTTGTAGAACGTTTACGAAAACATGATTCATCACTTCCCTGTTATCGTGATATTTTTTTTCTTTTTTTTCTTTTTTACATGGGGCGTGGCTGCTTTTAATCTTCCTCAGAGTATGTCGTTAAAAATACTACCCTCTTCAGTGTTTTCATTTCCATGGAACACAAGGGGCAAAATCAGCTTGCGTTTCTGCCAGAACAACACTAGGTTGATTTACTCTTTCTCTGACAGTCTTCTCTCTACTTTTCCCTCTCCCTTCCACTGTTCAGTGGCTGACTTCATACGAAAAGATTCTGGAAGAGATAAAAGAAGAAAAAATTTGTCAATCTGCGACAAGCATAATAGAGAGGGAAATTCGTTGACAGGCACTGGTTTTCAATGACTCGCTTATCTCTGTTCCATCAGAAAACTTTCAAGTATCAATACACTATATATATATATATATGTGTATATACTATATATATATGTGTGTGTATATATATATTATATACACTATTTATACATATCATACGACATACACACACACACACACACACACACACACACATAAAACTTATATATATATATAATATATATATATATATATATATATATATATATATATATATAACATACTGTAATATACACATCAAATAATGTGACTGGATTTCCTTAGACTTTTTCATGGACTCATGACTGCTGCCAATCCTGAATTCAGTTGGATGATCAAACTCCTACCTTATAAGTAGTGACTCGAATACGCAATGTAAAAACCACCTGAACCATAATAATAATAATAATAATAATAAATAATAATAATAATAATAATAATAATAATAGTCTTTGTTTACAATTCTTGATTCTAAATTGCCAGGAAGAATAATGAACTGCAGCTCATCTGTAAATTCATCCGCCGAATTCAGGCGCATTTCCATCGCAGTATTGTGTAAGATAGGCAACAGCATATAGCCAGCAAATCACTATTCTTTAGAGAAATTGAAATAAGTCCGAAAATAATTTTTTTTTTCAGAAAATATGGAAATCTTGAACTTGAAAGAAAATAAAAGTTCATCAACGTAAGTTTTACCTTGAAGTTATTAATTCACTGAATAGCTACAACATTCGTTTTCAAACCTAAACTCTCTCTCTCTCTCTCTCTCTCTCTCTCTCTCTCTCTCTCCTCTCTCTCTCTCTCTCTCTCTCTCTCTCTCTCTCTCTCTCTTTAAGTTTTCAATCTGATTTTGTGTTAATATAATTTTGTTTTTCAGATAAACTATCCTTATGTCCACCATTTTTTACTATTAAAACTTTTAAATTCGTCACCCTCAAAACTGCCTAAGTCATTTTTTTGAAAAGTCAAAAGTGACAGGTTTTAAGTCACTGAGTGGCTAAGGAAATTTATTCCAAACAGGATAGGCAAGTATACCAGTAGGTGCACACATTTTGATGAGGGTGAAGAAATGTAGGCCACTGGGAAGAGGGTGAAAGATACAAGAAATGTGAAAGAAAATCTGGAAGAAAAAACAATAAAAGCAGGATTGACGGTGAAGAGAAAAGATCATAAGAAGAGCGAAAGATGAAATGGAACGATAAAAGGATCAATTATGAAAAGAAGGGAGAAGGATTAATAAAGAATAAAAGTGAAGGTTTAAAACCATAAGAGAAAAGGATGAAAAAAATACACAGAAGGATGACCGAAGAATTTTTAATCACGAGGAAGGATGGACTTACCTTGTGCGGAGAAATTAAAGAACCAGGAAAAACAAGTAGGAAAAGAGTTTAAAAGCACCTGGTTGTAGGAAAACAATCCGGATCTTGTTGTCTTAGGATTGCCGATTTCTTGAGTAAATGTGAGACTATGTGACTTGACAAGTGTTACATAACGAAGAAAATTCTTCCCCTTCTAGTTCAACAGAACATTGACTGAAACAATACCTGAAGAAAAGAGAAGCCACCTTGATGCGTAGAGAGAGAGAGAGAGAGAGAGAGAGAGAGAGAGAGAGAGAGAGAGAGAGATGAGGGTGAATCAGATTGAAAAAGCACCTGAACAGTTGCCATAAGTTCCTTCCTGTTGGGAGGGCTGATCAAAATACTTCTTCACTCAGAGAGCTGTATTCCAAATAGAACCAAATACATACAACATCAAAACGTAGGAAACTAAAATGAAGAAAAATTATATATACCAACAATATATTTAGATTTTGGAGCCACATTTGTAAGTGGAACACAACAAAACAAGTGAGACTTTGAGTCGGCGACTTACTCAAGGTCATGCCTATCAGTCAGATAAAAGATGCATGTTCCTTTTGAAGTACCAAACATTTTTCATATTAGCGATAACGGTATGAATGAGGTCCGCTGAACAAATTGAATAAATGTAAAGTAGATTTTTCAAAGACAATGAAAAATATATTCATTCAAGGCAAAAGGAAAAATGTTGTTTTTACTACAATTAATCTCTCTCTCTCTCTCTCTCTCTCTCTCTCTCTCTCTCTCTCTCTCTCTCTCTCTCTCTCTCTCTCTCTCTCGTGCTATATCTATGCCGGACAGACCTTCTAAAAGGGGAATGTGTCCATCCTCTACTGATGGAGATGTTTCTAATTACAAGACTGAATCATCTTCAGCGCCAGAGTAACTGTTGCTGCTGCTGAAATAATCCTTCAAAGGGTTGTTTTTTCATCATCGTAGAGAAGACACACCCTTCAGACAGTCTGTCCAGTAAAGAAATAGTGCTTTATTTATTAATTTGAATTTATTTCATCGCTCTGGAGAAGAAAAAGGATTTCCGAAAATCTTTGGAAATAGAATGACAATTCTTCTCCAATTAAACTTTTATAGGTCTTTTAATTCCCATATTTCTACTCATGATTACTCATCAAGCATGCAAGATTTCAACGCAACAGCTGAAATTTTGCTTATCAACGATTTTAATGCTCCGCTTTTAAAACTCTTCCTGTCGTGTGGCAGTACTAACCTGTTTTACATCAGTGGATAAACTTTTTTAGCGTTTACTTTCTAGTCATTCATATCTTAAAAACTGATCCTGCCCGTATAGTAGTCAGCGAACATTTTAGCTGTAAAAAATTAATACAAAGATCATTTATTATTACCTTCTTCCTTTACGAATCCCTTTGAAATGAACCTTTTCAGTGCTTTGACTTTTGAGCCTTACTATTTCATTTGTTACTGATTCATCTCCACGAATTTTATGAAGGACATCATTATATATATCCATATATATATATATATATATATATATATATATATATATATATATATATATATATATATATATATGATATATATATATTATATATATGTATGTATGTATATATATAAATATATATATTTATACATATGCATATATATATATATATATATATATATATATATATATATATATATATATATATATATATATATATATATATATATATATGTGTGTGTGAGTATATATATATATATATATATATATGTGTGTGTGTGTGTGTGTATGTATATATTCTTCTTTTCTTCGTTTAACGTGCTTTTTTCCCATTTTTTATATGGGGTAACTGCCCTTTATAAGGACTTTGATTTGGCTTTATATATATATATACATATAGACATAGCCTGGATCGGCTGCCATATATATATATATATATATATATATATATATATATATATATATATATATATATATATATATATATACATATATATACACACATATATATATATATATATATATATATATATATATATATATATATATATATATATATATATATATATATATATATATATATATATATATAATATACACAGCATCTATAACACATGCGCAATAACAGCTTCAATTATTTTGTACTAACCCTCCGTTAAAGAAAAAGGGTCTCAAAGAATTCCACGACCTCTTCCTTCCAAGAGAATTCGTGACATGGGGATAATAATTTCTCACCCTGGAGGCTGGTCCTCCTGACTCAACCCACCCGACCCCTAAACATATTAATAACAATTTTCTTTGCTGGTCACATGAAATATCTCAAACATGGCCAAAGTGTAATTAGTGCGCTAAATTATTTGCTCGAAAGAAAATAGACAAAACCGGAGAAAGTTATTTCATTATTAAAGAAAGGAAATTTTAAACGTTTATTTATTCCCGGATTTGAAACTTTTTTAGAATCTTGAGATTATGATGAGAGAGAAAGGAAGGAATGTTAAACGATTTATTCCGGATGAAACGTTGCTTTGTTGTTTTTTTGCCTTTCTGGGAAATAAGGAACTGGATGTCGTGAGAAGTGTAGATCGACATGCTCCTTTCTCTCTCTCTTGAACAATATACTTAGCGCTGAAAGTAAAAATAATGTCAAAGAAATAATGTGATGAAAGATGGGGAACAGGTACAGTATATTGTTAACCACTTGCGTCTTCTAGGTAAAAATTGTTTGAAATCTTTATGTATTTAATTAAAACTTTTCTCTCAGTCCGTGGCCAGTAGTTTTAATTAAAGATTAAGAAGTTTTACGTTATTCTTATATTGTACTTCCTACCCTCTCTCTCTCTCTCTCTCTCTCTCTCTCTCTCTCTCTCTCTCTCTCTCTCTCTCTCTCTCACCTACTGCATCTGGCTATCTACTATTCGGTGCTGAAAAGAAGAGAAAGATGGGATTGAAAGACGAGCAAACAATAAAGTAGTAAATGGTAGTAGGAAATCAGCTTTTTCAGACCTTGTCATTAACATTTGTTACAGCTTTTTCCGCTTATAGCTCAGAGAATAATTAGCGAGGTGATTAGCTTCCGCGAAAATGGAAACGGAAATCTAAACAAATACGCTTTATTCAGCATCAGATTCCTTTAAAGTAAAATCAACCCTCTGCGGTGTATACTGCAGCCATAAGGATATTCCATTGTGTTCAAGGAGCAAAGGTACTGAAAAATAGATAATACCTATAAAGAGTCTTATCAGCAAATAAAAATTGGAAATTATTTTCTTGCTCAATATGTGGCGTGGTATTTGAATCTATAACTTTAGTCTTTTCATATAAATCAAGATACCCTTAAATATCAGTTGGGGGATCCAAAAGGTACATTTTGAGATCGTAGACTTTAATGATGGTTACTTTTTCTTGGCGGTTGGGGACACAAGATTAAATTCTTGGTCGTCAGTCAGAAGTTATCTAGCAAGACTGATGGCATTCCATTTACTTACATTACTGGAGAACTCACCTGAGGTCATTGCAAGAAAAATTGAGCAGGAGAAATAGAATTTCTTACACAAAGAGTGAAAGACCTAACTCAAAATCAATATTTTATTCATTGCCTTCAAAAATAGTAAGTCTGACTCATAGGAATTCTAGCTGCTAACCACAAATACGTCAGCCCTATATTTCCCCCTTTCAGGGCTTTCCCAGTAGAGCCTCACTCTACCTTGAGTGGAGGTCATTATGCAGTATGAGGCTTAGCACGTTGCGGATCTTGAGCGAAGTTAGTGGTCAACGCAAATAAGCCTTGAAGACAAGAAACCGGATGAAATACATTTTACGGCATCCGAAAATTTTGTTCCTTATGCTCAATGTTGTGATGTGTGCACTGCCAAGTTTAAAAGAAATACGGCCTGACTGAACGCACATGCCATGGTTAAAATAAAAAAAAGAAAATACATTACCACTGTGAACTGAATAACATAAATTTCAATGTTGTTTATGTATTTATGATAGTTCTTACGTCATCCATGAATGTTCCAAAATGTCCAAGAAATTTATCGCTCATAATTTGACTGACATACATCATAAAACACACACACACACACACACACACAACTATATATATAGTTTATATGAAAATATTTCCGAATATATATCTGTACTTTTCATTCAGACTCATAAAAACACATACAAATTAAAGACACACACACACACACACACACACACACACACACACATATATATATATATATATATATATATATATATATATATATATATATATATATATATACTGTATATATATATATATATATATATATATATATATATATATATATATATATATATATATATATATATATATATATTTATATTTAATAGTAATGATGATGAGGCGAATATAATTCCAATTAAATATGACTGACAATAAAGAGAGAGAGAGAGAGAGAGAGAGAGAGAGAGAGAGAGAGAGAGAGAGAGAGAGAGAGAGAGAGAGGGTGCAATAACCTAGAAAGATTTACTTTTACTCTTTGTGCGTGCGTACGTTTGTAGTGATTTTGAGCCTGAAAGCGCATAATAAAATTTAATGTGTACTGAAACTCGGATGTCTGTTATGTAAATGTGAGCCTGTTCAGTGTCCTTCTTCCAGCAGATATCCTTCGCTTTTCCGTCTCTTCTTAAATATTGCTGCTGTACGCAGTACCCGAGTAGTTTTAAGCTCGGTGAAGACTATTGCTTGACTCTGGTCAAATCTCACACCCGGATAGGTTCATTTCCGGTATCCACTTCATACCTCAAACTTTTCCTAACGCTTTGGTTCTTGATAATTGAAATAGTGTGGACAGAAAGGATAAATAGAATATCTTATGGTTTGTCACGCCTTTTACCAGTTATGCAGAAACAAAATAAAAACAACAAAATTGGAGTAAAGAAATAGTAACTTTTCAAACTTGTTGCATTACTAAAATTTTCCAGCAATTACTATTTTAAGCCCACACACACACACACATAAATACTCACACTCACACACACACACACACACACACACACACACACACACACACACACACACACATATATATATATATATATATATATATATATATATATATATATATATATATATATATATATATATATATATATATAATCACAGTAGATTATTCTGACTTTATATATATATCCATTAGGAAAATGACAGGCAGAAGTTCATACCAAGTATTTCACGACGCGTCGGTGCGTTAATAAACGTGAAAGCGCTTGGTACTGAACTTCTGCCTGTCATTTTCCTGTGGGATTCGCTATGTATGTATATAAATGTGTGTGTGTGTGAGTATGTATATATATTTGTGTGAGTGTTTATAATGGTCTCTTTCGTAGCGCTATTTTAAGCGAAAAAATACTGTTTCACTTGAGTTTGTATCTATAAATAAATTTTTCTCTCAATCATATTTCGGTGTCCTCAAAGCAGATTGAAATTCATTTCCAAAAGTCAATCTCTGGTCTGTATCCTTGACGCTGTTTCGTTTTAATTTCGTCATTATAGCTATTTTAAGCGAAAAAATACTGTTTCACTTGAGTTTGTATCTATAAATAAATTTTTTCTCTCAATCATATTTCAATGTCCTCAAAGCAGATTGAAATTCATTTCCAAAAGTCAATAAAAACTGTATCCTTGACGCTGTTTTTTTAATTTCGTCATTATAGCCGGTACAAATGAGGCTCATACGTGGCAGACGTAAATATGTTTTTGCGGTACAGAAGAAAACTTTGATGTCATAAATCAACATACTTTTGTTCTAGACGCTTCTGTCTTGAAATCATATGGAAGGATCTTAACAGGGACATTGTCTTCATTTCTCATTTCAGCACTGTATCTGCCCTCTTTCGATTAAAGAATGTTAAACTTTACGGAAAACCATTTTGGCATTCTCGATTAGCAAATGAATCGTTAAATTCTGGTATATAGAATCACTATGTAAGAACTGTCACCCATGTATCTGAGATAGGCTGGAATGCTACTTCAGAGAACCTGACGTCACTGCCAAAACCTTCCGGTTTATATTATGTTTTCTGATGTACAGTTTTATCTCTTTTGTTTCTTAACCGTTACTTACAGGGGATCAGAGCAAAATTTTACATACGTATGTGTGCGGATGTGTGAATGTTTGTTTGAATGTTGTTAAAAATGTTTTACTCTCCTTTCCTACAATTTAGAAAAGTTATTCCAAACCTCTTGTGAATACTAAATAGAACGATAAATATTAGAGTGACCAGCACTAAATAGATTGAAACAAAATTCACTTTTTTCAAACAAAACTTTGGCTGAAATGGTGAGGCAGACCTTAGCGTTGTTTCCTCTCCTTTTCATCTTACCGATTTCCTCGTTATTTCATCTTTCCTGTATTCAGGATATTACCGTACATTTAATTTCTTTTCTTATCTACCCAATTCCTAGTTTTCATTTTATGTTATTTGATCTTTTTCTATCGCTGTAAAATGATCCTGAGATATATTTCAAAGGGGTACCAGTATCATTAAGACGTTACTATTTCATGACAGATTCCCATACGAAAACAAGCCTTATCTGTTCGCCAGTGATCTGAACAGGTCAGAGATAAAAGTCACAAGTGGCAACACTCTCAATTGTGAGGAAGGCATAGAAAACCGTTATGAGATGGAGAATTCATGAGTTTGTTCCCTTTACGGAAAATAGTTTTTGGATATAGTAAAAATTTCTTATACGCCTCTATCTCTCTTTCCCCTTCTCTCACACACATTTTCAATATATATATATATATATATATATATATATATATATATATATATATATATATATATATATATATATATATATATATATATATATATATATATAAG
>NC_089786.1:33287346-33312346 GCF_040412425.1 Macrobrachium rosenbergii
CGTCACCTGATCTTTGTCTTTTAGGTGAATAATATTTTTCCAAATGGTAGCCTAGGTTTCCCGGCAATGATATTTATGATCAAAATGATCGTCTGCTTACCTTCCATCAGTCCAAATTTCATAGGAAACTTCTTCCATCTCCTTTAACAGCTGCTCCTTCAGAATTAGTGCGAACTAATTTCTTTCAAGAGCTTTGCCATTCATGTTATATATTGCTTGATCTCGCCAATTCCAGTATCAAAGAGCCTTCTTTCCTTCACTTTGCATATTGGAAATAATTCCATGATAGTATAATAGATGTTGGCTTCCTACACTGTCCGAAACTATTCGTAACTTGCTGTCGATTATGTAAAGCAAAAAAATATGCAAACAAGCAAATACAGTGAGACAAGCTCTCAGTTTATAGTGGATGCAGGGCAATAAACATCCTTCTCCCTAAGGAATACGCTAATATGATACCAGAAAAAGGAAAGTAGCAGAAAAAAAGGAATTTGTAATGAAATGAACAGTTTAGAAAAGTACCCTGACGAAAGGAAACTGTGTCAGGGGAAGGTAAATAAAAGGAAAACAAAGAGAAGTGGAAATGAATAAGCAACACTGCCTCAGTTAAGTTACATTCCTGAAGAATCTGCATTCTCGAAATCGAGGCTCACCCAGCACTCCAAGAATTAAGCGTCATGTTGTAATGGAGTAGAGTGCATATCGCTAGTAGAACCAACAAATGATTAGACTCGTGGTCTCTCACGGAAAGTTGAGAACGCAAATACACAATAGAGAGAGGAGAAATAGAGGAGGTAATTACCGCTGCTTAGTCCCTTGCCAGAAAAGCTTGCTTCATTCCATAAACCCGTGGAATGGCTTCCTTAGGAGTGACAGGAATGCAGTGCTCAGAAGCGAGACTAAAATAATACTTAAAAGCTTTACAGATCATTGTCTTGATATTACAACTGAAATCGTTCTTTACTCATGCATATGTTTAATATTTATTTTCCTATTCTCCTCACTCTAGTTTCATTTTTTTTTACATGACGATTTCTATTGTATGGGAGATTATTTGGCAACTTAAAGGTCTTCTAAGCTGGTCCCACATCACTGTATTCTAAATTTGTTACAGCAACAAGATCGTTGCCAGTTTTCTGCATGTATAGGGGTTCCTGATCCAACGTCTTGTCTATGGAGGTGTGCTTGCTTCCTCCTCCTCCTCCTCCTCCTCCTCCTCCTCCTCCTCCTCCTCTTCTTAGATGATCTCTTATGGGGTAAATATACGATTAAAATAGATTTTTTTTCTTTTTCTCTCTTTTGTTGTCTCTCGTTCTATATTCTTATTCTTGGTCTTTTTGACGAGATTTCCCCATACCATGTGATGGGTGCTGATGGAGAGGATCATAGTGATCATGGTGATGACTTGTTCTTCTTCACACTCCTTATGGGGAATATTATTATTATAGCTGTACTGAGTGAAAAAGGAAGGATGTCACCGGGTGAAGAAATTGCATTCATCATTCATTCATTCACTAAGGCGGACTGAGAATCAGACCTTTCATTCAAAGCGAATGTGAAAGCAGCACGAGCTACAGAGAGAGAGAGAGAGAGAGAGAGAGAGAGAGAGGGAGAGAGAGAGAGTGAGGAGACTGAGGAGGAGAGAAGAAGAGAAAGGGAGATTGAGGGGGCGGCATCGGCCGTCTACAGCGAGGGTCAGCGAGCGCGGTTAAGTTTCTCTCTCTCTCTCTTTTTCATAAAGGCTTTAGAATGGAGTTAGGCACTGGGAGACTGAATAATAATAATAATAATAATAATAATAATAATAATAATAATAATAATAATAATAATAATAATAAATTATACAAATGTTATGAATTGTAAAATTTAATCAATTTCATTTTGATTTAGAAACTCACTCAACAGATGGCACTAGATTCAAAAGTCTGTAATTAACCAATCTACAGAGTCTATGGACCTATAATTTTCCAAGATGGCAGATCAACAAAGACTTTGAGAAAAGTTACTAAAGAAAATGATTAACTTTTAATTATATATGCAAGTTAACTAATTAGCAGTGGGTGTTAAATTATGAAGTGTTAGGGAATGTAATTTTAAGGGGAGTGAAGGTTAATTTTTTTATAATTATGTTGTAATTTAAGGTGAAATTTATTATCACCATCTTCCTCCTCATAAGTATCTCAACCCCATTATTGTCAACATTATCACCATCTTCACCCTCATTTTCCTGTACATTGTTAAAATCGTCATCATCCTCATCAGCGCCGCTTCTGTTAAAAATTAATGACCATATCAATCACAAAAAATAATTTTTATTCTCCTTCACATATACTAGATATTTGTTATAACAAAGCCCACAAAAGGTTTTATAGTGAAAGTAACATGAAGAAAGAAACCCCTTAGAACATTCTTAGCTTGCCCTATTTTAGTGGTTTTGAAAACATAAAATCATTGTTAAAACTTTTTAATGTAAACCTCGTTTTTTCTTATAATAACACACTCAAAAGAATGTTAATAAAAAATAGCCCTAAAGAAAACAACAACATAATATATGAAATTCCATGTTTGGATTGCCCCTCTTTTTATATTGGCCAATCCAGCAAATATTTAGATGTACATATTAAGCAACATAAGTATTCAGTCAAAACTGGACAAGCATCCAATGCAATATTCATTCAAGTGAAAACTCTCACAGGATAAATTGGACTGAAAGTTCAGTGATTGCCAGATCGAAAGATTTCTCTTGAAGAAATCAATTGGAGTCCGCTATTACCCAGCTTACTTCCAGTTGTAATTTTAATCTTAGCTCTGGCATGTATTATTTGGACCCCTGCATTAGAAAAATGTTCAAGAATGACCTAAAAGATAAAATCACTGACTTAATTACAAGTTAACTACTTGATATATATTTTCTATATATCCGTATGTTTAATATAATTTTTATTTGTAAAATGTTCATCTTGCAAAAGTTATTATTGTTTACAAAAAAAGAGAATTATTGTGTTGTACTAAAAATTTTTAGGTGGTCAGTCACGAACCTGTGTAATCTTTTAATTGTCCTGTCCCAGCTTCTGAACGGTTGATCCTAATCCTTTGTAAAACCTCTTAAATATTTAATCCTGTTTTGGCAGTTCTACTAATTCTTCAATTGTTTTGGATTCCAGGTACATATGTTTCCTTTATAATCCCCATCTGTCATTTATACGAGCTTTCTTTGTAAACATACTTTTATATTTCTTCAGTCTGCTAAGTAAAGGACATAGCGTCGAAAGGCATCGCAGCACTCCAGTGTTTCCGTTTCCTTCGTGGATTTTATATTTATATATATATATATATATATATATATATATATATATATATATATATATATATATATATATATATATATATATATATATGTGTGTGTGTGTGTGTGTGTGTGTGTTTTCAACACACTCTGAGCATTTTACGACTGAATCGCCAAGTAGAGGCAGTGTCTCTCTTATCCTCAGAAGACGCAAATGATAAGTAATCACCGCTCCGCCACTGTCGTTCTCTCCTTCGTAATTTCCAGGTGGAATAAATTTTGCAAATCAGCTTTCATGGCGTTCTCTCCCCTCCTTCGGTGGATTTTCTATTTATTTACCAGCTTGTTGATTCTGTCTGGGGGAGGGGGCATCATTTTGAATAACTAAGTACACCGTCATTAATTCGTGTCTCCTTTTACTTTACGAGACACTGATGTCGAAGGGCCTATGGGAAAGAGGGCTGGAGTAGAGGCGGGACTCTGCTGCTTTGCTACAGTTAACTGGTGTCATGAAAGCCCTTTAAGTAGAGAGGTCTCAATGTCTTATTTTGTGTTTGTCTCTGTTAGTGTTGGTTGGGTAGTTGTGGTAAGTGTGTAAGCTGAATGTCGTTTTTCCCATGCACATGAAAACGTTATATGTTCCGAACATTTGTTGATATATCATGTATCTACATTTATACATTTATCACATGCAAT
Source organism: Macrobrachium rosenbergii (assembly GCF_040412425.1). NCBI lineage: Eukaryota > Metazoa > Arthropoda > Malacostraca > Decapoda > Palaemonidae > Macrobrachium > Macrobrachium rosenbergii. The sequence continues at coordinate 33,291,329 of NC_089786.1, forward strand.
GGCGGGAGTTTCGCTCTGAAATTTAAATAGACCTAATTTCCATATTTAGTTAGTCAGGACATCATCGCATCTGTATCTTAATGATAGAGTTCATCTTGCATTAATGATAGCTTCTATTTCAGCGTTTCCTTCCTCCCTCCCTCCAGAAAGTGTGCCCTTTGGTATAGGAAAAAGACTTGTCTCTAGAATACCTTAACTGATGTATAGCTTATCGCTCTCTCTCTCTCTCTCTCTCTCTCTCTCTCTCTCTCTCTCTCTCTCTCCAGTTCTAGCTCTTTGTTGGGTGAGTCGGTAGAGCTGCGGACTGTCACTCGATGGGTTTTATTTTGATTTGTTAGTCCCTTTAACAGTCTGTTACCAGAATAAGGAGAAAACTAATGAATGGAATTTCATTATATTTAGAAAAAAGGTTGTCTTTGCTTCAGAGAATGACCGGTTAGGGTTCAGTGTGTATCTGAGTATAAGTCTGAATCCATGAGATTTTTATCACTTGCTTCGTTGTTGTAGAAAAGGATGACTCGTTGGCGGTAAATGCTGCTTCATAGTGTTTGTGAAGAAAGCATAAATGACGTAGCATATATAAGTTAATCGCGACAGAGCAATTTTGAAAGAAAAGCGGTAATGAAACACAGTAACTACCCTATTCATATTAATTAAGTCTGCAATTCTTGGCTGTCATTCTAGTTGGACTGTAAACTTCTGAAGTTTCTGTTTATCTCATAGTGAGGTAAAATAGTTAAAAAAAGGCATTTTCATATCTAATTAACATCAGTAATATTTGGTAGATGATATGGATAGTGATTACGAAGACGAATTGAAACGTAACAATAAAATAATAAAACTTCAATAAATGCTTTCGAGTATAATTAAAGAACAACATAAAAAAAAAAAAGTCAGAAGGTCCTTTCGAACATAATTAAAGATAAAAGAGTAAATTATGTTTGTACCATATGTTCAGTAAAAGTGGTTTCTCTATCCAGTTTCTGTTCATGAATGCTATTGACATCCTGATTTTTAGTGTAATCTCCCAAAACACCGATAACTCCCATCACACATGTCGTTACCAGTCAACATTCATTCAAGGCCTATGTTACTCCCGTTACATCATTCACTTGTAAAAACAATAAGCCCGATTTCCTTATTTAATATTTCTGAATTCTCCTCTATATGTGTAACAATATTCTAGTTCAATTAGACGTTTTTAATGATATTAAAAAGAAAATTGGCATATGAAAGAGTGAGAAGTTATCTCGCATCCAAACGGGTCTACTCAACGTTCTCGTTACAGGCGTGCCAACCGAACCTCATTCATCAGTGTTTTTCACCTCCCTTCAGTGAAGCGAACTGTATTTAGTTTAAGAAAGGAAGTTGTAAGTTATATAATATTTTTGTTAATTATATCTTATTCGTTAACTTGAAATAGAATTATTTCTTTTAACAAAAAGATCTTTAAACAGATGGTAAGCCTGATAATATTAGATATGCCAAACTCTACACACTTATGTTTTATTTGCCGAAAATAACACTATTTTAACAGAAAGGTATTTATGCAGATGACACGGTTGATAGGACTGTTCATATCTAAACAATTTAATATTTCATAATGATTCGGACAAAATACTTACAAAACTGCATAAAACAAGGAATGTTCTTGCAGTTTTAATGTCTATATGTTTTAGTTGATTCTGTTTTTCATACCATAAACAAAATTCTCGTACTTGATCCGAACGATACTTTCCGTAAAGTGATGCAGTAAAAGTACCGAGATTGTTCACAGGTAATAAATTTCGACATGTACACAGAAACTTCAGAAGGCAACACTCCAACAAGAATGACAACCAGGGATTGCAGACTTATTCTAATGTGAATAGGATAGTTACTCACTCACTGCGTTTCATTTCTGCTTTTCTTTTAAAAATACTCTGTCTCTCCTCCTACCTCGTGCCACATTTGGATATCACACCATTGGCCCTATAGTAGGAGGTTCTCTGTCACCACCCCTCTCCATTATATTATGTTTTTATCCACTTTCTTGGAGAAAAATCCTCCATAATCGTTTCAAGTTACCTCCCAAATGCATTTTAATTTACTCGTCATGACTGAGTGTGACAAAAACATTATTTGAAATAACAGTTCTTGATGGAATGTGATAATGAATTTTTCACATTCCAGCAATCACTGTTGTTGAAAGTAATTTTTCACATTCCAGGAAACACTGGTTGAAAGTAAATTGTTCACACTTTGGACATTCACAACTAATTTTCATGTTAATTTTTCTCTATTTTTTTTAAGAAACCAACTAACCCGCTACCTCTCTCTCTCTCTCTCTCTCTCTCTCTCTCTCTCTCTCTCTCTCTCTCTCTCTCTCTCTCTCTCAATTTTATGTCATAAAGAGACGTATGTTTGACTTTGGAAAGAATAAATTTTAATCCTGTAAGGAAATTAGATTCTTTGTTAAACACTGTAATTTTGTTATGTTTCTGTTGTCTATGCATTTTCGATCTGGACACTGGAGAGGAAAAAGTAACCGTAATGAATTCCTTGAGTTTTATTCATTCATTCAAAAGAGGCACAAATGTTCGGGGTTTCTCACTCGTGAGGTGAACGTCTCATGCACGGTTTTTTGTTGTCTGTAAAATCTGATAGCTTTATACAGCATTTTACGCTGTACAGAAAACTCGATTGCGCCGAAGAAACTTCGGCGCATTTTTTACTTGTTCGCGACAGCATTCCTTCTGGGCTGCCATGAAAATTCACTAATATTTCAAGTTAATTTTCTCTTCACTAGCTAATTGCGATTATATACAACTATTCTGACGTAGGAAGAACAATCCGTAACTTATCTTCTCCAACATCGATACAAAGTTAATATAAAACGCTCCTGTTCAAAACCAGATAACAAATAGCTTAAGTGCTAGCTTTCATAGCGCTCCCAGGAAGAAGGTTCCATGCATTTGAAGGGAGAGGAACTAACCAAATACCTCTGGTACTGGCAAGTCTTATATGCCTTAATTAAAAACCTGAACAGTTAATCAGTTAAATTTCACCACCGCAGAGTAATCGCGGTCATATTCATAAGAACTATATGCACTAATCTATTTGAGTACTCTTCTTATAACGTCCAGTGTCCCATCAACTATCCTGCAATTTTCAGTCACCGCCTCCACACTTTCTGCAAATAGATCTGTTCTTTTCTCCTACATATTTAAAGAGATTTTTAGAGAACAGTCACTCTTTGATACGGGGCTTGTTCATCTCTGTTTGTAAATTTTGTAGTAAGACCGATTTCTTCTTGATTTATTCACCCCAACTTTCCTCCTTTGTAATAATAGCCTGTTATATATAAATTATATACATTTTATATATATCTATATATATATATATATATATATATATATATATATATATATATATATATATATATATATATATATATATATATATATATATATATGACTTTTATCATCATCACCGTGATTCATATACAATCAGTAAGCTATAAACGTCCTTTAATATCCAATTCGCTATATTGCATCTTCGTTTTGATACCTTCTATAGAATATTGGAGAGGATAAATAATATAAATAACTTCGAAGGATTGTAATAATGCGTTCTTCTCGATTTTTATAATCAACAAAAACTAGTTGCAAGGACCGAAGAAGAGGTCACTAGAAGAGCAACGCACACCTGATCAGGACATTCAGTATAAACTTCAACAGGGCTTTCACCTCCCTCCTTTCCTTTGTTTTCCATACTGGTTATTTGAATGCAGAGGGAAATAGGGATCCGCACATTGTATTGAAGCCGTGCTGTGTTTAACACCTAAGCCTCCGTCCCATTGGGAACTACTGTCACGGAGATGGCTGCACGAGGGTACTTTTGGATAAACGCTTCTCTTTGAAACAGTATAGCAATGCTTTCAGAATACTGTGTCATGGAACGTTAACCGATACGGAACACTTGATAGTGGGAAGAGGGAGAAGTACTACTAAAACGGGCATCACAACAAGAGAGAGAAGGAGAGAGAAAAAGAGATAGAGCCTCCGATGACTTCCAGAGTAAAAAGAGGAGAGAATTTTTGGTATATATATATATATATATATATATATATATATATATATATATATATATATATGATAATATGGAAATTCACTTATTGAAAGTGAAACAAAGATGTGTTCGATATGTTAGAATATGAAGGAACCGTATCTCAGGTATTTTGCCTCGACTCAGAGAGAGAGAGAGAGAGAGAGAGAGAGAGAGAGAAGAGAGAGAGAGAGAGAGAGAGTATTTATAAGAGAAACATACGAGAGAATATAGAAAAGACAAAACTATTTATTTATAAAATAGCTTTCTTCTTAAACATATATACATCACAATATACTACTGACAGTAAAGACACACACACAACATTACACACATATATATATATATATATATATATATATATATATATATATATATATATATATATATATATATATATATATATATATATATATATATATATATATATATATATATATATATATATATATATATATATATATATATATATATATATATATATATATATATATATATATATATATATATATATATATATATATGAGAGAGAGAGAGAGAGAGAGAGAGAGAGAGAGAGAGAGAGAGAGAGAGAGAGAGAGGCGTGGGTGTCGGAGTTGAGTGAAAGCTTCAAGATAAAATGCTTTCACCTTGTACTAAGACACGGAAAGAAAACTCCGTAATGTTTCTCTTGCATGTAGTCTTAAGGGCACAAACAGAGATGGAAGTAAAGAAAGTGAGAGGAAAAAACGAAAGGAAATAAAAATCCTGAGGAGGAGAGAATCTCTGACGAGGTCATCACCAGGGACAAAGCGAGCGAAAGCTGCGAACGTCCATCACTTACAAGACAGAAAACATAACAGTTGGTGAAGATTTATTGATGATGAAATTGCATAACTCTCGAGTGAGATTCAGTGTATTTTCTGAAGAATTTTATTTCACTTCCCTTTTTAATGTTTTAGTGTCTTGTAAAGATAACGGAAAATTACGTAAAGCGTCTCTTATTTCGATGATTTCTTCAAAGGAAACTTGCTCTTCCCATAGTACTTTAGATCATATCAGTCGACCTGATTTCATATGTAAACATTAACCAGTTCTGTTTTTTCTATTGTTTTGTGATATTCTTGCCCAGATTTTTATCTTTTGTGTATTTTAGCTTGAAAACCAATAAAAAAAGAATACAAGAGGAGACGTTTTATGTTTCAGTGTCGCCATTTAATTCCTATGTTTGCTTTCCATTAAGACGAACAACCGAAATTTCTTATTGCCATTCTTGCTGGATGTTACATTGCTTTGCATCGTCATCACTAAGCAAACTCATGAGTATAAACTTTCTAGTTGGGTAATGTTTTCTTTTCTAGTCATAATGTTCATGTCTTATTTACCCGAACTTGATTATTTGTATGATAAGAATCATTATATTGGATTTTTGCTTTACAATTTATATTCTGATGTTGGTAATCGAAATAATTTTTCCAACAGATTCCATATCTTATCAAATAAATTGCATAGCTGGGCAGCTGATCAAGTGTGTTTTATTTACAATGTTATAAATACAAATAAAGCACAACACATGCTTTAACATGCAGACGGTATCGTAGTGAACAAATACCTAATATTTTATTGAAGTGCCCGGTAAACTATTTCCTGAAACATGAAGACAAATTACTAGTCGGGTGATAGACTTAATCAATGAACTGAGTAACGAGACACAATCTTAGCCTCTCTCTCTCTCTCTCTCTCTCTCTCTCTCTCTCTCTCTCTCTCTCTCTCTCTCTCTCTCTCCCTTGTTAGAGAGCATAGTTAGGGATTTCTTTAATGATTTTAATGTTTTCAATGAAAACATTAATGGTTAGTACTAAATAAATTTAATGTTGTCCAAACAGGAAAAAGTTATAAAATAACAAATAATGCTAAAGGAGTGAGCTCTGAACGGCTCAGGATAAAATCTGTATCCATTTCCCTTTGACTTTTTTGTAATTTGATGGTGGGTCTTGCAAAAATACCTCTCTTTTTCTTTTATTGAAAAGAACAAAATCACCCATACTGAAGACCCAAGGCCCCATAAATAATCTTATAAAATAGCTAAGGGGTTTTTGATGACGCATTCTTCCAGAGAAAATGGGATCTCCCTCTATATTCCGTGATATATTGCACCGCTGCTAAGATATCCTGTAATGAATGGCGTAGAAAGAAAAAAATGTTAGCTCTCGCATGACAAATAATATCAGTATTTAATGGAGATATATCTTTGAATATGTATAAGAAAACTAAAGAGAAATAAATATGATTCTTTACTGTTGAATTTTACTCAATAGTATGATTATATTTTAGATCGAGAGACATTTAAAGGGAATAAAAAAAACGGATTTTACTGTATGTAGATAAAATACAACATATAAACAGAGAGAACTAACAAAGGTAATTTGACACAACAGACACTCACCAATGGCGAAGTGGTAAAAGGTTTTTCATAGTTGAAACTCAAGTTCAGTATTTTGGATACGTAGAAAAAAAAACATGTTACTGTATAGTACCCTAACTTCTTATTTTATTTCTTAATCATTGTTTATGACAATAAACATATGCATACGCGCATACATACCCGTTAGTATTGAAGTTCGTGTTATATAGTAGCGTAATTCATATTCTATATAATATTTTTACGGTTACCTAACTGCATTCCACAGGGGCATTTGTCACGGATCAAACACAAAAATTGTTGGACCACAAAAGCGGTTTGTTTTGTTCAAGTACGAAATGACGAGAGTAGTGACGAGCATTATTGCTGCCTCATTTATAAAGCTGATCTTAAAGCCTCAAAGGTAAGAATATTCTTAATGGGTATCTAATACAATATTTAGTTGCCTATTCGTACATGAGAAGTAGTATGAGCACCTGCATTACCTTGCGGACGTGAAAGTCAAGTAGAGAAATGATCATAGCTGTTTTGATCTTGATTATTATTCCAATTAAACCTGTCAGCAGTATTGGAAAAATCAATTTTCCCTATAGAATAATTAAGATATTTGTTGCTACAAATAACACTTTCAATATTTTTTATTGACATTAAGGTTTTGTACAGTTAGTAAGGTTATAGAAAATAATTCTGTATTACAATAAAATGAAATTAATAAAATCTCTTGCAATGTTAGGAACGTTATAGAAAATAGTTATGTATTACAATAAAAGGATCTTAATAAAATAAAATGTCTCATTAATTACGCATAACACGTAGAATACAAGCAATATGTTTACTTCCCTTAAATCATATGCGCTCTGGTGATTTTACTGTGCAAACTGCAGAGCCTGGGCTACTGTTTTTTATTAATCTTCGATGCAAATAACAAATAGTTGCAATTGGAAAGAAATTAATCATTCCATTAAAACTTTTTCTACTGGCTTATTATCCCTTAGGAGACACTGAATTTCCACAAGATGTAACTTGATAATGAACCCATTGGCATTTCACTGAACTATTGACCTCTTGAATGCATATATAAAAGGCTGTTGCATAAGAATGGAAATTGGAGTGAAGGAATGAAAAAGAAATCGGTCTTACTACAAAATTAACAAACAGAGATAAACAACCCCTGTATCAAAGGTGTGACTGCTCTCTAAAGATCTCTTGAAATATGTAGGGAGAAAACAACACATCTATTTGAAGACAGGCCTGACAAACTGTGCTTTTTTCATGGAGTTGTCTTTTTGCTCTGCTTTTTCATGACTGGAGTTGTGATTTTGCTTGGGTTTTCTTCTCTTTGTTTCATTAGGGATCTGGCTTTGGTGTAAAATTGTCTTTTATCTATATCTGGCCATCTGCTTCTTATGATGCGAATATTTTTATTTTACGCGCCTCCTAATTCAGCACCATACCTAATGTATTCACTTGCATCTTTAGACGTAGGTATGTATGCATGTATATATCTACATATGTATGCATACACACACACGCACACACACAAATGGGGAATGGTGCATAACGACATTTTCAGCATTATATATATATATATATATATATATATATATATATATATATATATATATATATATATATATATATATATATATATATACACATATATATATATATATATATATATATATATATATATATATATATATATAAGAACCTTATAAAATTCTAGAGTAATCTGAGGGCAAGCAGACCCCCAAGCCCAGAACAAATGGAGAGTATTAACAGTCTTACGCTATTCTCACGGTGGATTGATAGTGCCATTCCCTGACGTCACCAATAACTTGGGTCACATTTTACATAAGGTTGTATGGAAGACAATAACAGGAAAGAACGAAATACATACATGCCTAAGAGAAATTGTGATGAAATTTTCTTTGATGGATTGATCATATTTCTCTCTCTCTCCTCAAATTTTATCGCGTCAGTTATTTCTTGTCTCTTCAACTTTAACAGTGAATCACGTATCCCAGTGCGTAATTCCTAAAGCGCTTAAAAGTAATTTGAATCCCTTACTAAAAAAACTGGTAACATAAAGCCATTTATTTAATTATAGAAAAAGCGAAACCTCGGTATTAGTCTTACTGGAATTGTCTCATTTCAAGAGTGTTACCATGCCGCTACCAGCCTAGCTGTGCCTCTGGGTTCCCAGTTACCAAGAAGCACTCATGATTTAATATCATTTCCTGAACTGAGAAATTTAGGAAAGGCGTGTCTGCCCTTATAGTGCTCTTTATATATCCAACGAGTGTGAAAAATGATGTTATTCTTACGTAATCTTGATGCATCTATCTATTTTTTTCCAGTCTCCACTTTTGATGTCATCATTTAGTTCATTGTTTACGATCCAGATTGCATGGATATTTGTCGGATTAATCACAAAAGTTCCTAATTAGACCCTTTCTCATGTCTGCCAGATTTATTCATTAATTTTCATTGATAAACTAAGGGGACTGAGCGATTAGCCTTTCATATATTAAATGGAAAGGCATAACTTAACCTGCAATATTTGAACAGTGACATTTACAGGCAATCGGAGACTGTTATACTATAGGCTTATTGGGAGTGATTATCATAAAATAAAAATCCATTTGTATAAATATTGCAGATAGGAAAGTATTTTTTATTCACAATACAGTCTCTGAAACCGAATACCTTGAATCTCTCTGTGTCTTCTCTCTCTGGAGTCTCTCTCTCTCTCTCTCTCTCTCTCTCTCTCTCTGAGTCTCTCTCTTTTGATGTAAAGTTAACACACACGATAAGTCATCATATTTCAACTGATCACAATCTTGAACATACTGTACAGTTGTATGAATATCTGCGAGAATCGAAGCTGATGCTTATTGGTCAAGTAGCTGATAATCAGGTTTTAAGTATCATTCGTATTTCGTCAAGAGACAGGGGGAGGGGCTAACCATAATAGGCGTTCTTATTGTAGGAATGATATAACAAAGCAGATGAATATGTTACGTATGTGGTCATATAATCTTTCTATATTTGGCTGTGGATTTCCAACGAACTCTATTCCTCGTAGTCATCAGCTATATTATTCGGCAGTTTGTAAGTCTCAGTTTTTAGAAAGCGAATAGCAAATAGAGTCAAAGCAGATAAGTTCATAGGCAAGAAGAAGGAAGGAAAGAAAGAAGGAAGAATTTGGTTAGTTTAGAAAATTTGGTCAGATATTTTTCTGTGAAATTACAGTAATTTTTTTCCATATCAAATTTAGTTTATGTAGACCATGACATTAACTTCTTTGGCTAACAAATTGTTAACTGATTAATATATATGCCATATATATATATATATATATATATATATATATATATATATATATATATATATATATATATCACGTGTGATCGTGTGTGTGTGTGTGTCAGTGTGTGAAAGTGTATGTATGTATATATATATATATATATATATATATATATATATATATATATATATATATATATATATATATATATATATATATTTCAGAAAATATGGCTGCTACAATTTTAAAGGACACATATATGCATTTCACTAGCTTCAATGCAAGATGTGATGAAAGAATCCCTTTGAGTGAATAGATGGTAATCTCACAGAGCACGTCAGTTGTAAATCTTTGTATTCAGCAAATCGAATTCCTCAGCTATCTGCGTGGAACCTCAGCAATATTGGCCAGTCAGGTGATCTCCGAAGTGTTATGTATATTCGTGAGTAACGTGCGTTAATTTGATCTAGATTATGCCAAAATCTGCCCTAAAAGTGAGTTTGATTGTTCATTAACGTGATAGAACTGCAGTTGTCTAGACAAGCTTTGGAGAGGATCCAGGCTTTGAAAATCGGCAGATAAGGTAGAGTTTGAAATCTCTGTTTTTATGGGAGGAAATTGAACTTGTTATTTTTACCATGATTTTCTAATCATTATGAACTTTTGAACTGGTGTGGGAGATTTAATATGAATATTCATACCTCTTTTATATTATTATTTTGTTATGTTGCGTTTGCCATATCTTGGCTATGCATTTTACACTTTCCATTATTGTGTTTTGCATTTCATATATTTTTGGGAGTTTTCTATCATGTTTAATTCTTTCCGACAGATGTCTGTGGACTGGTTCTGAATAAAACATGTGGTAGACTGTTTTTGACATGACTTTAGTTATTGATTTGGGGAGTATGTGACTCATTTTGGATATTTTCAGGCTCTTAGCCATAGTGAGACTTCTTTAATCAAAGTGTTTTGCAGTTTAGAGTTTAGTTATCTGACCTCGATAATTCATTTATTATGCATTTTAATCTTTGCTTTGTTTTATTCATTTCTTGTTGGGTTATTTGAATAATAAACCTATTTTTGTAGAAACTATTGCATTTCTTTAAATAGTCCATTTAATTGATTTGAGAGAATGAGTGAGGTCAGGTGGAACAAAACTTGGAAAACGATGAGAGAGAGAGAGTCTTTCAATTGAGAGGATACACGGTGAGAGAGAGAGAGAGAGAGAGAGAGAGAGAGAGAGAGAGAGGAGAAAAAAAAGGATGCAGATGTTATCATGGGTCGAATCTTTTATACGCCTTTTTCCTGAAGAAGACCGTTAGATTATGTTACGTTTCACTTTGAAAAAGTGTTAATTCTGTTTTCTTGTAACAGATGAAATGGGCAGCGGTGCCTCATAATTTAAATGGTGGCAGCCGAATGGTGATCATGATTTTAATGTCTTTAAATAGTGGCGAAAGAGGAGATTACTAATAGACTAATTGGTAACGTTGATGCCCAAGGCATATAGCGACCTCACCCATGGCGACGAGTCAGTGTTGAATGACTGAGTGGGTCGTGATTATATGTATATATGATTACGCTAATACGGGGAATCTTTTTTTTCCGTCTCCATTCGAGTACTGGGAGTGGGGAGTTGTGAAATAGATCTGGATGATCTCTAGAGCAATTTTGGGGTTAACAAAATACCCAAATAAGTGTGAATAGTGGCGATTGTGAGTTAGTTACGCAAAGTGATTATTCAACAATAATCACGGGTGTTGTTTTTTTGTCTTCGAGTGGGTGACGTCACAGGTTAAAGTTGAGAGATAGGTGCTCCGTTTTCTGTTCAAAATTGGTAAGTACCCCATTATCGTAAGTTAATCTCCCACTGAACTCCGTTTTCTATTCTTCTTTTAGAGGGGGTAACTTTTGCCTTTCTCTTGTGTTCCTTTTGGATTCTTTTTTATGTTGTTACGCTCAGGGCGTGTGATTACTCACAAAATGACGGACGATGCAGCAAGCACATCCCAATCAGTTGTGGTGCATAAAGTGACGAGCGTTAGCACGGGAATTAGTAATTTTAAAGGGTTAGTTGACGGGAAGCCAACCCAAAATATAGAAACTTTCATTGAGTCAGTGAACAATTATCTGAATTCCAAGAAAATTACAAATGGCGCTGAAGCTTTAACAGAGGCTAAATCATTTCTGGATTTAGATAAAGGAGATATTGGGAAACGAGCACGCAGTTTTTTCTTCAGAAGGTGTAAAACTTGGAATGAACTGCAGAAATTTCTCGAGCTACTTTTTGTGGAGTTCAACGTGAATGTGCAGTTCGGAATTTGCGAGTTTTCTCAAAATAAAGAAAGGCAATGATTCACTAGTCACATACAGTGCGAATTTATTTGATGCAGTAGTTGAGTTAAAGAAATCTATAATAGGCTCTCCATGGGTAACTGGAAATAATATCTCTTTAGATAATTTTGAAAGATTGTTACACTTTGCTTGCCTTTTAACGTCGGTCCCAGATGTAATTGTAGATAGTTTTGATAAGAGAATTGATCAGGATACAGACGAATCTAGCAAAATGCCCGACACTGGACAGTACTTTTGTACAGGGAGGTGCAAAGATGTCGGCTGCGGTTTCCAAACCACAGAATAATGATAGTCGCTCGCATTCGGGAAATGATGCAACAGCGAAGACATGTGCACGAGTAGAATCGAAGAAAATTCCAGAGAGATCAGTCACAACGATACGTTGTTTTAATTGTGATAAACTAGGACATAGTAAATCAAATTGCAGAGTGAGATATTGTTCAGTTTGCAAATCTTCAGATCATGGATGGAGATTTTGCCCAGCCACGAAGAATAGAGATTATTCAGGGAAGTCACGGGGAGGTTTTTCTAGATATGACAGGAGAATTCCACATGATGCAAGTTCTAGATACAAAAGGAACAGCAGAATTTTCACAAGATAAGTTCGAAGACGGACACAGGATAATGACTAATCAGGTCTTAGAGTCATTAGAACCTAGGCCGATTGTACGTGGATTCTCTAATGGCAATGAAATTTTTATTTTCATTGATTCTGGTAGCTCAGTTAACTTAGTAAATGCTGACCTTTTTCACTGAGGTTTCCAGAGTGCAAATTAGTCCCTTCTAGTGAGACAGTGTGTGATGTACAAGAGAGACGAAGAAACTGAATATTTTAGGTTCTGTCATTTCTTACGCTTTGTATCGGCGGAAAGACAATAGTAGAATCATTTTTGGTCATAGAAGGATTAGCCTTAGGTGAAATGGTTTTGCTAGGACACCCTTCTTGTATGCGACATAACATCAACATTCTTACGGGAGTTCAGGGGATTACAATAGGTGAGTCAAGTTGTTTTGTTCCATATATACACAGGAAAAAAAACTTGTGAGAAACCTAAGACACAGTCTGAGACATGTGTAACACAGTCATTAGAGAGTGAAGATATTCCGCAAAGATCTTTTAAAGGATTTTTGTTGGAAGATATTGAATTGCAACCATGAGTTCCTACATTAGTTAAAGTGTCGCTGAAAGAGAAAAAGTTTCCTTCTCAAGTGTGCGTTGTTGAGGGAACCGAGAAATTCAAAGACGTTGTGAGTACGGTGTCAGTGAATGAAATTTCAGTCGCAGGCGTGACTTCAGTAGAATTAGTTAGCTATCAAGACTCAGTGAAAAAATATCACAAGTGTATTAATTATGTAATTGATTTTGAAGAGTTTAATGAAGAGCATAAATTAGTGAGTTTTTGTGGAGACGGGAATATGTTTCCTAACGAGGAGCAACAGTTCCGAAGTCAGGTTCTACATGAACATCTTGGCTAAAGTTGATTATCCTGAGTATTCAGATAAAGTAGAGAAAGTGTTGAAAGAATATCTAGATATCATTGCTTTGAAGGGAGATAAATTAGGAGTTACAGATGTTTTAGAACATTCAATCCGCCTAGAAAAGGGTACAAATCCCATATATATTCCAGCATATCGAATTCCTTTTAAAATCAGAGAAGAAGTAGAAAAAGAAGTTCAGAAGTGGGAGTCGGAAGGCATTATCAGACCGTCCAATTTCCGTTTAATTTTCCTTTGCTTGCAGTTCCGAAAAAAGACGGTAGTATCAGAGTTTGTGTAGATTTTCGTCAATTGAAGGAAAAAACATGCCCAGATAGATATCCGGTAGCTTGTTTGCCTGATTTGTTTGTTGAGATCGGTGGCAAGAATATATATTCATCTATAGATCTTATGCAACGGTTTTTACAGTTCCCCTTTGTGAGAGTAGCCGTAAATATACAGCATTTTCGGTACCAAAGGGACATTACGAGTTTAATAGGATGCCTTTTGGATTACAAGGGTCCCCAATAACATTTACTAGACTGGTTAACACAGTACTTCATGGCTTGTTAGGAAAGTCGGTGTTTGTGTACATGGATGACATTCTCATATGCACAGATACAATGAAGAACATCTAAAGGTGTTAAAGAAGTCCTCAAGCGATTACGGTTCGCTGGGTTAAAGGTCAAATTGGCCAAATGTGAGTTTCTGAAGAAAAAATTGTCTATTTAGGACATGTTATCTCTAAAGAGGGAGTTAGAGTGAATGATGAGAAAGTTAAAGCCATTGTGAATTTTCCAGTTCCCAAAACCAGGAAACAGATTCGTTCGTTCCTAGGTATGTCAGGTTTCTTTCGCCGTTTTGTGCGAAATTTTTCTACAATAATAGCGTCTCCATTGACAGATTTGTTACGAGAAGACGTTAAGTTTGTTTGAGGTGATAGTCAACAATTAGCTTTTGAGAAGCTTAAGAACGCTTTGGTGAACCCACCAGTTTTGAAGTTTCCAGATTTTAGTCAACCGTTCACCTTAGTGACTGACGCCAGTCAGGAAGGTATAGGTGCGTGTTTGATGCAGAAATTTGAGGGGAAATTACAATCAATTGCTTTTATAGCAGAAAGTTCAAAACGCGTGGTAGTAACGAAAGGCTGATGTCAGTTTTGGACAAGGAGGCTTTTACAGTCGTCTCTAGCCTTGTTCATTTTAAGATGTTGTTGTTGGGAAATAAAGTTGAGATTTTTACAGATCATCAACCGTTGTTGGAGCTTTTAATAAGCCAAATTTGTTGACAAGAGAGCACGTTGGTTCCTAACATTGAGAGATTTTGATGCAAACCTCAAATACATTGAAGGTAAGCATAATGTAGTTGCAGATGCATTGAGCAGATATTTTCCGGTCGAGGATGAGGAAATACACACCGAATCCTGTGTGGGAGAAGAGAGTAAATATTTGGTGTCTAATGTCTCTGATATTAGTAGTTCTGAGAGATCGCATGTAGAGGACATACACGTTCCTACAGTGCATACTTTGGGGAGAAATAGTGAGTCGGCAGTCTCGGGAGAGATTGTTATTCGTGATAGTGAGAGTAACGCAGTGTGTTATATTACGGGTGAAAATGTCACTTGGGACATAGGCTTGCTTGAACAAAAGCAAGATGAAGATAAATTGTTGTCAGATGCTAAGGCATTTCTTAGGGAGTTTCACCGAAGAAAGGGTATAAGTTGCCTTTTCTGGTCTAGAGTTGGAGAATAATTTATTGGTGAGGAAAGGTAAGTATAACTTGCGAAGTACTGAAGCATGGGTGAGATTACACAAATCATCATGCCAGAGAGTCTAGTACCACAAGTTCTAGACATTGTACATTGTAAATTTGGTTCTCCTCATTTGGGTGTAGACAAGACGTATGAAAACGTCAGGTCAAAGTTCTTTGGAAAAATATGTTTTCCGCAGTAGAAGCCTTTGTGAAGAAGTGCGCTAAGCAATGCAATAAGCACGACGACAGTGTCGTGTCGTTTGGGTTCATATCCCATACCACATAGGCCGTTTCAGAGAGTGCATATGGATATTCTGGGTAACTTCTCAGAGATGTCCGCTTATGGTTATAGACATTTATTAGTAGTTGTTGATGAGTTGACTCGCTTTGTCGAGATTTTCCCACTGAAATACAAATCAGCTGAGGAAGTTGCTATAGCGTTCTTTAAGGGGATAATTTGTCGATATGGTGTTCCAGAATGTCTGATCACAGACAATGGTAGGGAGTTTATTAATAAGACTTTAGACGGTCTTGCTAATTTGTTGGGAATAAAGAAAGTATCTATAATCCCGTATAGACCTGAAGCGAATGGGTTATGTGAGAGGGCGAATCGGAAAGTAATCGAAGCTTTGCGCATGACGGTCGGTGGTTCCGATACACATTGGGACAGATCGTTGGATGAAGTGCGATATAGTATCAATACTATGTTGAATGACACAATTAAGATATCTCCGGCAGAAGCTTTGTATGGGTACAAGTTGAAAGGACCTTTTGATTTGTTACCAGAGCGAGTTCAGGTGATGTTACGGTCACTTCATTGATAAATACAGCGAGAGAAAGATTTGCACGTATCAGTAAAGAACTTGAACTTAGTTCGCGTGCAATGGTAGAGAAAATAACGCAAATCGAGGGGATAGCTTTTTCGATGGGTGATAGAGTGTTTGTTAAAGTGAATGTTCGGAATGATCTGAATTATAAATTAAGTCCGAAGTTCCACGGACCTTTTGAGATTGTAGAGATCAAAAGAGGGAATAGATTTGTAGTTAAAGATGTAAATACTGGAGTGACGAAATTGACCCATATTTCGAAGTTGAAGAAAGTTGGGATGTAATGGAACATTTGTATATAGCCATGTAATGGAACGTTTGTATATAGTTAGAGGGATAAATAAGTTAATGTTTGTATATATATGATATTTATTTTTTTTTTCTCTTGTTCATTTTGGATGTTGAAGTTCTTAATCATTTGTTTTCGAATGATTTTAGGAGTTGAGACATGGGCTAATTTCATACGAGATTTGACCCGTGTGTTAGTGTGTTATGGTGTTATTGTGTTATGATGTGTTTTATCATCTGACGCAATATGTGTGTTGTTTAGGATTTTTTTTTTGGGGAGGTACTTAGTATATCGGACCGAACAAGTCTGATCTTTTTTTCGGGTTGGGAGATCGTATTTGAGTATTTGGATTTTTTTCAGTTTCTTTTTTTTTTTTTTTTTTTTTAATGAAGGGAGCTGTGTTGTGAGTAATTGTAGTTGTTAAGATCATGGGAGCGATTGCCATTACGTCAATTGCTATTTTGTTGAGAGTTAGTCAGGTGTTGCGAAATATTTGCTAACCGGAGTAGAACTTTCATGTCTTTTACGAGATATGATACCTTTTAGTGTTTGGACAGGATTCTCGAGTATTTTTTTTTCTGTTGGATGGTTTTTTTATGAGTGAGTTCCGTAGAGTTGTTGTGTGCTTAGTAGTGAGTATTATTCTGAGATACAAACTTGGAATTAGTTCACATTGAGAGTGTTTGACTTTTGCATTAGTAGTTTTGTTTGGTTCAGTAACATGAAACCTTTTTGTTATTAGACCTTTTTCGAGTGCTTTTGGGAGACTCAGTAGTGACATGGGATGGATTAGAGACCATGTTCATTTTGGGAGATCAATATCAAAGTTCGGGAGTTGATTATAAGACAGGTTGTACTTTAGTTAGAGAGAAGTGTGTGTGACAGTAGTATTTTCCAGTTGCGAGTTGTGTCTGTGGGTGGTTGTGAATTATCATTAGTTCATAGACAGACTCCGACAGAATGTGACTTTAGACAGTTCCTGCGAGATTACCACATTGAGTCCACCAGTACTCTTCCTGCCGTGTTCTGCAAAGAGTGCAGTTACAATGATGTGCCAGAACAACAAGTCGACATCATTTGTTCTTCAAGGATCCAAGCTGTTTGATGCTGCATGCCGTGTGATGTCTACGGACTTTCTCGTACTTAGCCGTGCTGTATTCAACAGTTCCGAGAAGATAATTATGCGTCATACGCATAACGAGCATTTGCAGTGGCGGTACCTACAACCAAGGTGCCAATGACGGTTCCACCGTTGGAAGACATTGACGATTCCGTGATGTTCCAGTATCAGGAATATATTATGCCGACAATTTTAATTGTCTTAATAGCTATTTTACTGATAATTCTTGTTGTGGGAGTAGTAAAGCTTATTCGTGTTTGTAAGATTACATGTAAAGGCTCTAAGAACACAACCCCAGTGACTTTGGAAGTGAGTCATGAGAGCAGTCCTTAAAGCTGCAGTGCAGTAGACATTGCTAATTGAGCATAGCCCTATCTGTTATGTTTTATACATATGCTTTTGTTTTAGTTTGCCGTTAAGAGCGAGACGCTCTTATGTGGTTGCCGAGCTCTATTTCAGAAAATATGGCTGCTACAATTTTAAGGACACATATATGCATTTCATAGCTTCAATGCTTTAAGATGTGATGAAAGAATTTTTGGAGCGAGATGGTACTGACAGAGCCGTCAGTTGTAAAATCTTTGTATTCAGCAAATAGTTTGATTCCTCAGCTATCTTGGCAGTCAGGTGATCTTCCAAAGTGTTATGTATATTCGTGAGTACGTGCGTTAATTTGATCTAGATTATGCCAAAATCTGCCCTAAAAGTGAGTTTGATCGTTCATTAACGTGATAGAACTGCAGTTGTCTAGACGTAGCTTTGGAGAGGATCCAGGCTTTGAAAATCGGCAGATAAGGTAGAGTTTGAAATCTCTGTTTTTATGGGAGGAAATTGAACTTGTGATTTTTACCATGATTTTCTAATCATTATGAACTTTTGAACTGGTGTGGAAGATTTAATATGAATATTCATACCTCTTTTATATTATTATTTTGTTATGTTACGTTTGCCATATCTTGGCTATGCATTTTACACTTTCCATTATTGTGTTTTGCATTTCATATATTTTTGGGAGTTTTCTATCATGTTTAATTCTTTCGACAGATGTCTGTGGACTGTGTTCGAATAACATGTGGTAGACTTTTTTTTACATGACTTTAGTTATTGATTTGGGGAGTATGTGTGATTTTGGATATTTTCAGGCTATTAGCCATAGTGAGACTTCTTTAATCAGAAGTGTTTTGCAGTTTAGAGTTTAGTTATCTGACTCGATAATTCATTTATTATGCATTTTAATCTTTGCTTTGTTTTATTCATTTCTTGTTGGGTTATTTGAATAATAAACCTATTTTTTTAGAAACTATTGCGTTTCTTTAAATAGTCCATTTAATTGCTTTGAGAGAATGAGTGAGGTCGGGTGAGTGAGCTTCGGAAAACGATGAGAGAGAGAGAGAGAGAGAGAGACGATGCACTGTGAGAGAGAGAGAGAGAGAGAGAGAGAGAGAGAGAGAGAGAGAGAGAGAGAGAGAGAGAGAGAGAAAAGAAAATAGGATGCAGATGTTATCATGGGTCGAATCTTTATACGCCTTTTTCCTGAAGAAGACCGTTGGGATTACGTTACGTACACTTTCAAAAAAGTGTTAATTCTGTTTCTTGTAACATATATATATATATATATATATATATATATATATATATATATATATATATATATATATATATATATATATATATATATATATATATATATATATATATATATATATATATATATATATATATATATATATATATATATATATATATATAAATATAATAAAAGGTTTTATCGAATCCTGGTACTGAGTGTATTTGTGCATAAGGATTAATGAAAAGTGTATAACTAAAATTTGTAGTGGTAAGCTATATTTTTTATTTTATTACGTAAAGGGCCTGTATCTTTCTTCAATTTCTTGGGAATTTGACTATATATTTTTTCTTTACGATGGCCTTTGCTTTTTATTGACAGAGTTGGTGGGCTGAATTCCATAGAAAATATTGTTTAAAAGAAAGACCGAGGGAGAACAGCTGTTCGATGACCTTGCTCTGAGGGAGTGAAATGCGACCTACTGTATATCGGATTGGGGAGGAAGCGCCTAGGACCAACTTCTCGAGGACAGAGGGTCAGTAAATCTGAACATCAACAAAAGAAAAAAATTCCCTACGAAATGGATTTTGAAGAGTTATTAACGAAGGCAGCCAAAAGACATCTAATTTGCAAGTCTCACGAGACGTCTAAAGGAAAAACACCTTGATATGAAAATCTCATTTACATTTAAATTGCTCGAGGTTTGCCTTGTATTCACAGTATGTCATTCAATAACTGCGACAAATCCTGTTCAGGAGAGACAAATGGTTTGGAAAAAAGAAAAAAAAATGGTGTTATAGATTTTGTTAGAAGTGATGTACACAATGCACTCTTTCAGTATAAGCAAACAGAGAATCATGCCATCAATTTCAGTAGAACTAATGTTGTACCTATCCTCACGGATATTGAAAAGAGAAAAATAGTGGAGGCATCATAATTAAAAATTCCACCTCATGTAATATTAGCAAAATAACTTTCATTTAAATAGGCCTAATCATACTAGTGTATTAGTGTAAACAAATCTCCATAATATTAAGTCTTATATTTCTTTACTTTTGCTTATATTTTGTATTTGATTATAGCTTCCTATTTAAGTCATGCTTTTATATATTAGTACCATATTTTGGACTACGAACTAACGTATTAGTAACTACTTGTTGACAAATAATGTTTTTAAATTCAGTTACCATCTTTGGGTTGTTTATTTCCATCAACTTTTCATTGTTTTTATTATATTTCTTAGATTTATGTGCACTTTACACCATTTGTATCTTAAAGAGGGAAGGGAATGTTCCCTTCTGAAAGCTAATAAAATAATTTCCTTCACTTGAATTTTTTTGAGGACTTTTTTATTATTTATATATACACATACATACATACATATTATATACATATATATATATATATAAATATGTATATATATATATATATATATATATATATATATATATATATATATATATATATATATATATATATATATATATATATATATATACTGTATATGTATTAAAGGTCATCTCTTGTTAGATCAACGCATTTTATAATAGTCATAATTCATGAAAATATTATTCATCGTCAAAATGAAGATGTAGCCAGCAAAGAAAAAATAAACACAATATAAATTGTAGAGACCTGTGTCTAAAATTACCTGGCTCCAGAAACTAGCGCGTGCTACTCACTTTGCGGAACATCTGTATCCACTTTCTGCTTTCACACTAATGATCCTTCATTCCCCTTTCTATGAAACTATGTAATATTCGTGGAGAGTTTATTACTGGTACCTAAGACCCTAAGTTGAAGAGTGGCTGCCAAATGCTAATGTAAATCCC